>NC_056731.1:1769232642-1769305142 GCF_019279795.1 Protopterus annectens
GTGGATCTGAGCTGGGGAGAGAGACTGATCCATAGTCTAGCAGTGGAAATGGAGTGGAGCATTTGACCAGTGGAAAGGTTAGGTTTTTCTACTTATAAAAGCATTTGATTTTCGAGCGGAGTGGTCTGTTAGGGTGGTATAAGGTAAATATAGAAGAAAGGGATGGACAGGTAGATGGTTTGAATATTAGTTTGTGGGCAGTTTGTTAGTTGTATACATGTAAGATGATGAGGAACTTCCAGCCAGTTTAGTAGTCGCAGAGAGGTGCAGTGGTGAGAGAAATGTCATCTATTTGTGATGAACTAGGCAATTTTATTATAAAATGAGTCTAGTTTGGATTTAAGACTGGCCTGTATGTTGGCGAAGAGAGGGGCACCATAGAAAAGTGATGGGAGCAAGAAGGAAGAGGCTATAGATAGTTTTGAGGAATAATTTCGGAAAGGTTTGTGGTGGTATAGCATACCTAGTTTTTGGTGTGTTTTTTAAATGTTGCTATGTATGTGCAAGTCGAAGGTTAAGTGTTCATCTATAGTGACCCCTAGGAGTTTAGTATGTGTGACAACCTCAATGGTAGTGTTATCTTGGGACAGAACAGTAAAAGAGTCTTTGTTAATGGTAGTGAACTTCTTATGGGTGAATGGCATTAATTTGGTTGTGTTAGGGTTTAAGGCAAGTGGTTGTTAGCCATCCATATTTCCGTGGAGCTAAGAACTAACTGGGTAAGTTTCAGGAGTTTGCATGAAGAATTAGCAGTGCAGATAATAGTGGAGTCATCCGCATATTGGATGACTGTACCATGGGTTAGAGTAGAGTGAAAGTCATTAATAAAAATGATGAAGAGCAGAGGCCCTAAGATGGATCCTTGGGATACTCCAGTGGTGGTGTTGAGAAAAGGAGAGAAAGAGTGTAGCCATTTAGTGGCTTGTTGCCTGTCTGTGAGGTAGTTTGTGAACCAGTGTAGGGTGGAAGGAGAGATTCCTAAATTGGATAGTTTTCTATGAAGAAGAGAATGGGAAATAGTATCAAAGGCTTTGTAAAGGTCAAGAAGTAGTGAGGAGACATGTTTCCCGGTGTCTCTAGCCCAGTTGGCAGAGTCACAGAAAGATATGTGAACTGTAGTGGCACTATGCCTAGGTCTAAAACCATGCTGGTTGGTGATAATAGGTCATTGCTGAGTAAAAAGTTTTTGAGTTGGTTTTGGACACATTTTTCCAGGATTTTTGAGATGGGAGAAAGAATGGTGATATGTCTAAAGTTGGTGATGTCTGTGCTCTTACCCCCTTTTTTTAGTTTTTTTTTTCCAATTTTTAAATACTGTTTGGATAGGAGACAATTCCTTTTTGCTACTCTCACTCAGAATGCACATCTATATTATAGTCTGAAGCAAAGTTTATAAAGGCCTTCTCAATGTGACTCTGCTACTGTGACTGCAATATCAGGCTACAACTCTTACCACACATTTCAGCCACCAAACCAAGACCATAACACTAAAGGTGGAGGAGTGTCCATATTCACCAAGGATATTCACACCTCCAGGCTAGTTGCTCAACACAATGCATCTGAAATTCTCCAGGTGCAACTAACACTAGGTAAGGCTGCAATCCAAATTGTAGCTTGCTACAGATCCCCCACCATGCCCCAAGATTCTCACTACACATTTCTAAACATACTGGAAAATATTAAGATACAACCAAACACCCTAATACTGGGTGATTTCAACTACTCTGCCCTGCCATTAACAGGGAAAACTACTCAGGTACCCTTTTCCCAATGGTTCTTGGAATTCATAAATTCCAATGCCCTGGATCAACTAATCCATTGTCTCACCAGGGGCTCCAATATCCTAGACCTGGTCATTATCAACATGGGAGATAGATGCTCCACACTAGTGGTCACATTTGTCCGGTATAACCATAAGCAAATCACCCTTGACATCCACATCCCACTCTCACCCCCCCCCCAGTAAGGAAACCTCCATAAAAAACTTCTCCAAAGCCAAATTCATGCTACTCAAGTCAGAAGTGACAAACTTCATGACACCCATGCAGACGGGAGCTGAAAGTTCAACCGCTGAATCCTACACTAAAGCACTGTACGAGAGCATCCACTCGTGCATGAATCGTGCCATCCCAAATAGAACCAAGCCGCTCTCCTCCAAAAAAATGAAGCCAATCTGGTGGTCCCCTGCCATAAACAAACTATACAACAGAAGGAAGAAACTGTTGCAGAAAAGAGGAAAATTCCAGGATGCAAAAAAGCTCCCTTACCAGCCTCAGTAAGAAGCTGAGATCCCTCATAAAATCCTCCAAAGCTAGTTACGAAAATAAAATTGCCAAAGATTCCAAAGACAACCACAAGGCATTCTATAGTTATGTTAATCTAAATGGCAATGCTCAGATCTGCTCTGAGCTACAACAGAATGGCATTAAATATACTGATCCCAAGGATATTGCCAATATCCTGGCAGATCAATTTAGTGCCAACTTCACCCCCCTCTCACCCCCTAAAGGGCACATCTCAATACCAAAAGACTGCCAAATTCCGGTAATCACGGCCATACAGGTAGAAACCGCACTCTCCAAAGCTAAGAATACAGCATCCACAGGACCTGATGACATCCCGGGATGTGTACTACATGAACTACAAAATTAACTGGCACCTCTCCTAATTGTCATGTTTAATCATAGCCTCACCTCAGGCTTCGTGCCCACTGAGTGGCGCACAGCTACAGTTATCCCACTCCACAAGGGGGGATCTACCTTGGATCCCAGGAACTACCATCCCAGCAGTCTAACGAGCCTGATCTGCAAGGGCATGGAATGCATTATCATGGAACCTATAAACAAAGACATTGGCAACCTTCAAACACTGGACCCCACCCAGTTTGGGTGCATGAAGGACAGATCTTGGCTCCTGAACCTGACTAACTTCTTCAAATCAGTCTCCAGAGCTGTGGATGAGGGTAAGATAGTCCACACAGCCTATATGGACCTCACCAAGGCCTTCGACTTAATCCCCCACTCTGGAATCATAGATAAACTTACTAAGCTGGGCATAAATCTCTACATCACTCAATGGGTTGCCAGCTGGCTTACTGACAGAACCCAGACTGTAAAAGCAGCTGACTCCAAATCCAGCTCCAGACAAGTGACAAGTGGAGTACCTCCGGGTTCAGTCCTGGGACCACTCTTGTTTGGCGTCTTCTTCTCTCAAGTGCAGGCCAACACTAAGGGACTCTGGCTAACAAAGTTCGCAGACTTCTGCAAACTGGGAGCCATTATTGAATCCTCAAATGATGTGGATATTCTACAAAAGGGCCTTACAGACACAGATGCTTGGTGCCAGAGCCATGGGCTCAAGCTTAATGCCAAAAAATGTATAGTTATCCCCTTTGGGAAAAAACATGTACCTATGAATTACCACATAGGTGGCATTACACTAAACACCGAATGTGTGATGAGAGACTTAGGGACACAGGTGAACAGTGGTCTCTCTTTCGATAACCACATCGCCACAACAGTCAGGAAATCCTTCTATGTGGTAAACCTCATCACTAAGGGCTTTTCATCCAGAAAAAGGAGGTCATTGTCCCACTGTACTCATCCCTCATTAGACCCATTATAGTGTACAATGCCTCATTTGGTATGTACCTCACAAGACATCTGCAACAGCTGGAAAGGCCACATAAATACCTCACTAAAAGAATCACAGGCCTAAAGCAGATGCCCTGTGCTGACCATCTAAAATACTCCAGCTATACTCTTTGGCATATCATCTACTCAGAGGCAATCTCTGCCTAACATACAAGGCCATGTCAAACCCTGAGCTGTTGGACATGCTCCACTTAAAGAAATCCCAATCCCTCAGAGCTACATGCTCCAGGGATCTAAACCTTGTCATCACAATGAACAAAACATGCTGGAGGGATAGGTTCCTGACCCAGAGAATCCCCATACTCTGGAATAGACTGCCCATACATGTCAAGCAGAGTGCCTCCTTGGCCCTTTTCAAAAGGAACCTTGATGACTGGATGGGAGATAGGAAATTCACCCCGGGGATCACGTCAGTCGCCCTGCTAGACAGGGGTCCAGGGAAGTAAATATTGTGGAATGAAATATCCAGGGAATTGTTATGGCTAGGCTTGTATAGGCCCTAGGCCCGATAGCTTAGTACCAACCTATGAACCTACAGTTCAGGTTTATGGTGTCTTGCTGAGAAACTTCATCCTAAGACATAAGTTTCAATTACATTTACATGTTCTACTAGAAACTGCTGATCATGTATTCTATTCAGTTACATTTTATTATGATGATACCACTCAATTTAAGTAGCAGTTTTCTATATAATATATAATGCAGGATATTATTTTTTAAAAAGGTGGGATTAAAGTTGATTCATTCTTTTAGCTTAACATCTAGATAGGAAGTGTAGGCTGTTTATTTATCATTGCATTGTCTACAGACACAATGTGATAACACATATATTTTAGTATGGTTTATATTTGTCTTATTTTGTTTGTGTTATATAAGGAATTATAATGTTTATATTTCTTTGTGCTTTTTAGCATTTTAAATTCCATTTGTAATGACATTTCTTATAGCCTTAACAGTTTGATCAATTTGAGGAAGCTTGTTAATTGTTTTATTAACTTATTAACTAATTAAGAGCCTTATATAAGGCATTGAATGTTGGGTAGAGTTTTGTCTGAAGAAGTTCATTGCATAGTGTGGATGAACGAAAGCGCTTACAATAAAGAACTGGGACTTTTTTAGCACTCCTCGGCTGTTCTTTTGTTACTTTCAGTGGTTTTTCGCAAGTGTCCTTTTGTTGATTTTTAGGGCAGTTGGCAAAAAACATGTTCATTACTACCACATCTTGTACATATTTTTCACAATTAGTACTACCATGTCCCTTTTTCCTATGCTATGTGCAGAATAACTCAGAACAGTTGCATCTAAAATGTCTGTTTCTCACACAAAGTGCAATATCTAGATTGCCCAATAAAATGAATAACAAATCTAATGTTTTTCACATTAATTTAACATGGTTTACATATCCACTAACCAGTAATAAGTCCACAGCCCCAATACATCTTTATTTTTCTGTAAAAGGTTTCAAAATATCACAGCATCAACATAATTCCTTTCTAACATCTTCTACCAACAAAAGTTTCTGGAATTCTTTGGATCAAATTTGTATTTTTTTCTCTTATTTAGATACAAACCACAAAAATCTAAAACTGCAACCAAGGAGTAGTGATTGATAGTTTTTCAGCTAATATGAGCCGCAGAACAGACTCAGTTTCTAAAATGTAAGTCATAAACAGATTTCCCACATGAAATGTACCAAACCTGCCACCTGTGTATATTAATTCCAATTGGAGCAATAACGTCTTTCCAAAAACAATATCTGTCCATGGGGACTCCTTCTATAACATAACTAAAATGTAGTAAGAATCTACCTTGTTCTCAAGTGTCAGTATCTTACTCAGACTCAGTAACAGTGCAGCTACTCTACACAGCTTCAGCAGATGGCCTTCACTTTATCACGTCCTGTTGCTAAGAAGAGCCAAGAAAAATTGGCTCTTTTGGAATTTTTGCATTCTTTTTCATTGTTCTCAGTATTATCAAATACAGAAGTGGAATAGGTATCATAGATAGAACTGTGAACAGAATCCATCATTTTGGTGATCTTTCCCCATAATATCACACTATTTTCAATATGTGTAGTCATTCAATCCATTATTAGAAACTGCTGATCATGTATTCTACCTGATTGTAAAGCTCTTACCATAAAATTGGTCTTTTACATCATCCCTGGAATTTGGTAACAATTGTGTAGGCTTCGCATTAAGCCTACATGATGTAAACATGTTAGAGCAATTAGCAGCAGTGCTAATAGAATATGCATGGTACTCATCATGCCTACAGATTTGCAAGCACCTTTCCATAGCCAGCAATAGTGTTAGCAGCCATAGAAAGCTGCTGGCATGCATGAGCACAAAATGTAAACAAAATGGCTTGTTTATAAGCAAAGCTAAGATATGAGTATGCACTGTAACCCTGAAATATTAAGGTCAGGTACAGTGAAAGAATTCTGAAGAAGGGAAGCTGAAATAGGAGGAATTATACACAAATAATAATGGTTTATACTGCATAATAATTAATAGGGAAAGTACTATGGGTAATGTGTAGCCATATACCATAGGCAAATGTGTTGAAATGTCACAGACAGATATCTAACATAATTTCTGCCACATTGAAGTAATGATAATTAAAATGTTAATGACGATACTGGTATTCGGCACATATTTAAGAACAAACACGCTAACAAAAGATGTGATAGGGTCATAAAGCTGCAATGTAACAAAAGGGATTTAAATGTGATATAGATGTTAATAAAATGCTAAGCTGAGATGACAGAAAGTAGAGAAGGTACATTATGGGATGAATGCATAAACAGTAGTTATTGCATATGAAATGTATATATAGGGAATTTCTGTATGCAAGCTGACATAACTGCTGTATTCTCCACCTCAACATATATACACATGAATAAATGCAGCTATAATGTCATCTATATCAGAAATAGGTTCATAGGTAGGTACTAGGCTATCAGCCCAAGGGCCTAAGTAAGCCTAGCCAACAAGGTTCCCTGGATTATGCCACCCAAGAAAGTTATTTTCCTGTGCCACTGTCGAGCAGAGACACAGAAGTGATCCCCAGGGTGTATTTCTTATTTGCCATCCACTCATCAAGATTTTTCTTGAAGAGTGCTAATGAAGAACTTTGCTTGACATAGATGGGTAGCCTGTTCCAGAGTATGGGAAGTCTCTGGGACAGGAATCTATCCCTCCAGCATGTCCTGTTTATTGTGGTAACAAGGTTTAGTTCCCTAGAGCATGCAGCTCAGAAGGATTGGGATTTCTTTAGGTGTAGCATGTCCAACAGCTCTGGGTTTGACATAACTTTATATGTTAGGCAGAGATCACCTCGGAGTAGGCAATATGCTATGGAGTAAAGCTGGAGTTTTTTGAGACGGTCAGTGTAGGGCATTTGTTTGAGGCCAGTAATCCTCTTTGTGAGGTATTTCTGTGGCCTTTCCAGCTGCTGCAGATGTCTTGTGAGGTACATTCCAAAAGGGGCGTTGTACTCCATAATGGGTCTAATGAGTGCCGAGTAGAGGGGAACAATGACCTCTTTTTTCCTGGATGAGAACCCTTTTATGATGAGGTGTGCCATGTAGAAGGACTTCGTGGACATGTTTTTGCAAATAAATGTCAGTGGCATCCACAGGAAATGGGTTTATCACCTATAAACGTGTAATAGACAAATATGTGCTGTATAGCCATGTGAATGTTAAATGGTAATATCTTAACACACAGCACACATAAGTAACAAATGTCAACACAGATCAGATGACTTTTGACATTTCATGATTTCAGGTTTTTCATTGTTAATTGCAAGCATCTCAGGCATCTTTATACTCAGCATGGTCATATGGAATTACAGGGAATGGTAAAGTAACAGCAATTCAACAGCACAAACACACAAGAAAGTGTTGTAGTAGAGGACCAATCACAGTTACAGATGGTCTGGCTGCATACCATACAGTAAGAAATGCTTATGTAAGCTCTCATCTACCATTAAGCTGTTTAGTGTGATGAAAACAATAGCAGTAACAAATAAATGTCTGGATAAAGGCATGCAATACAGAGCATAATTCATTTGGGAATAGGTAATGCTCATCAGAGATGAATGACATAGTAAACATTTGCATCATGTCATTTTGAACACATGCCAGGACAGATAGCAAAAAAATGCATACCAGTCAGGATGCCACAGAAATACGTGTATCGGTTATGTCATGAAGAGCATCCTAGAAGGGCTTACAGTATTTTCCTGTCATAAGGGGTATTTATGCCCTACCTTGTAGGACAAGGCCTGAAAAAGCTGCCCCTCTGACTATGCCATAAATATTGTCTGTGTGTAAGGCATTGCTGTCTGACAGACAGATGTTACCAAATTCAAACCCTTCTTATTATACTCTGCTCTCCCCAGACCCCTGTATTGACTTCCTGTGTCACATCAGATAGCAATGGAAGCTGCCACAAATAACAGAATTGAATGGTAGCATTAAAAAAGGAGTTATGAATACAATATAAACAATCAGATTTAGTCAGAATGCTGAAAAGGAGCTACACGTTATTATCCACACAACAGTAAGCAGTACAGTGTCAATGCTGTTTACATTATGTAGTACATACACACTGTCCCAGATATGAACCACAGTCTATTTGTGTAAGTGTGATATCCAAGCCAGTACTCAATGCAGATGCCAGAAGACCATTGACAACATATCATGCCTTGAATAACCATTTCACTGCCATGCAATCAAAACCTGTGATGATATATCATTGTCCGACATAAAAATGGATATGCATAACTGGATACACTGGTGCTTTTGTAATGTCAGTACATTCATATAATGTTGCCCTTTTAGGAATTGAACAGCAACTTATGTAACTCTACAGATTAATAACATGTGGATGAACCATAAGCGCCACCGTGGAGGTCTTAACACAACTGTGACACTACATCTATGCTAACCATTACATCAGATGTATATTTTATAAACAATCTTTTTGAGATAAAGGGGATGGTGGAGGCCTGTCCCACTGTAAATGGGCACATTATAACTGTAATGGATGCTATTTATGCATAACAGTAAAATGCCCAACAATGCTAATAGGTACCGAATGTGGATGTGGAACACATGAGCATTTGACAAAACAAAATATATGATAATGTACAGAATGAATGCACCACTACAATGTGTCACTACAATTGTGAGACATGTTGGTATGTCTGTCAAGCCATTACATCATGTTATTGCTCATCACCACTGTTTATTAGATGGATGTTTGTGAAAGAAAGCGGTCGAAGGGCACAAAAACACTGTACAGCTACAAATCATATATGTATTTGAACAATAGTATACCATATGAAGGTGAAAGACACACTTACAGCTGGTCTCAAACACCCTACATACGTAGTTACACAATGTACAAAGTGTAGTATCAAAGTCACACGACAAAGGAGAATTTACACTACAACTGTAAGATACTGCACTTATAGTAGCATTATGTAATCACTGTGTGACTCAAAAGTTATTTTCCCTGGGGATGATAAGAATTTGCTAGTTTAACACTGAGCCACTTTAAATCCATCCCATAAGTGGACGTTCATATAAAGGTGGTTGAGAGTTGGTCAACAGGAATCACAATCACACTATTTAAGCAGGGATGAACTTGAACCACCTACTTATCCAGGTATGCAGTCAGTACAGCACATTATAAGCAGCCAGCGCCACAGAGAATACTGAGTACAAGTGAGACATGCAGCATCTATGAAGGGATGACATTAGCAGTGGAATGACAAGGAGGTCTGGTAAAATTACCTTTATAGTCCTCTGGGGCTGTAATAGTTTCCACTTCAAATGTGTGTAAACCAGTCCTGAATTCATTTATAGTCACACACACTCATAGAAGTTAAGTACTGCTGTATTCAAACTTTTTATCTATCCTTTTATACATTTTAGAGAATAGTGTAAGAAACACAAGTGCAACAGGAGAAATCTGACTTTTAAAGGAAGAGAATGAACTTTTGTCATGATGATCTTATCACTGTGTTTGGATAGGATGTTCATGAAAATGGGGGATAAGGGAGATGTATGCAAGCTTAAATGCATTCTCCTCAGGGGAAGCGGATACAGCACAAAACATTACACACAAGATATGCATGTTGAGGATTAAATCTCCTACCTATCTAGTTACAGATAGTCAGAAGCACTCATTCTTAAGGGTAGAGTGCACTTTTGTCATGATGACCTCATTGTTGTTTTTCAGAGAGCATGATTCTGTAGAAAGCAAGACAAGGGAGCTGTGTAAAGAGCTAAATTTATTTTTCTTAAGAAAGTGGACACAGCACCAAGCATTACCCACACAACTTTGCCATGCTGAGCATTGAACCTCACATCTATCTAGTTAAACAATCAAGATAGCAATGTATTACTCACAAGTGCCATAAGAGAAGTCAGACTCATAAGGTGAAAGAGTGCACTTTTGTCATGATAACCTCATCATTGTGTTTTAGAGAAGATGTTTCTGTAAAAAGTGGAATTAGGGAGCTGTGTGCATTCACATCATGGAAAGTTGATACAGCACAAAGCATTACACATGCAGGTTTTCCATGTTGAACATTGAACTGCCTACCTATCTAGGTTGCATTATATAGTGAGCACTGTATAACTTACAAGTGTCACAGGAGAAGTCTGTCTCTGAATAGGAGAGAATGTACTTTTGTCAGGATGGCCTCATCACTGTGTTTCATAGAGGATGTTTCAGTAAAAAGTGGGATAAGGTAGTTGTGTGAAGAGATAAATGCATTCTTCTCAGGGTAAATGGATACAGCAGAGGACAATTACACAAGTTACCCATGGTGAGCATTCACCCTCCTACCTATTTTGTTGCACAATCTAGAGAGCACTGTATTGCAAGCAGCACAGGAGAGCTTTGATTCTGAAGAGGGGAGAGAGCACTTTTGTCAAGAGCCAGGGACAAAGTAGGAAAAAAGTTGACTCACACCAATATGTGGTCAACAGGAACAGATACAATAGTGTACCAAAAACAGTCAGTAACACTTAACTAATGGTGGGATTCAAACATTTGAAAGAATTAAAACAACTATCAATACATGTGAGCACTATCTCATCACACCACAAAAACATCATTATTTTACAACACTTAAAATACACTAATGATGCACAGTGACAAATTTCTAAATCAGGCGAGCTGAACAGAGCGAGAGAGAGAGAGAGAGAGAGAGAGATACATATGGAGAGAGGAATATTTTTTGTGGGACGTGTAGTATAATCTTTGTGGTCTATTACTCTTACTTATTACCTCATTTTTAAGCTGTCATGCTCTGCACAATAAAGTGCTTGCTTTAGGGAGGAAAAAAGGGGTATAAGACTACAACTCTGACATGAAAATGTAAGTAGAATTAGGTTTTCTTAATAAGTCTCCCTGTTGGGGCTGCAATGTCTTTTGCCAATGATGTCTTGCTACACTGTTCAAAAGGTATGCTACTGGAATATTATATAAGGAGAGAAATACAGACTTTTTAAGTTAAATATATGATATGAATATGACATGTCATTAATTAATAGATTGACCTACAACTGTAATTAAACCCATGGCACTGTGCTAAAACATCAGAGTACGAAAGGGCAAGTATCTCAACACAGGACATAGGAACTCCTACTTTATTATATCCATATGCCTAAGAACAGTTACATGAACTGTTTCACAGTACAGCCTTTAGTCTGCCTTTATTCTGCATTCTCACAGTTCAGCAGTTTTAAGCACATTTATGTGAGTCACCTGAGCATTGCGGATTACATTGAAATCTTCAGCATTTGCAATAATACATTAAACAGCATCCACTATCACTCAGCATTGTTGCATTATGCCAAACTCCATTTAAATGCCAAAGACATAAAGTGAAGGCTTTTTCATGGGCCATTTATGGCCATGTGTGTTGTATGTGAATCTATTTTTTGACCACCTGAAACATGTGAAAGAGGGGTGAAAAGAAAAATGGTGAAAATAGGGTTAGCAAGCAGAGACTAGGACATGGGAAAGAATACAAGAATTTGCAGGAGGGTCATGGGGGGGCACCATAGGTGTATACTTCTTCACAATGTAAATGTACAATTGTATACACAATTTCATGCCTTTGGTGAGTCACCGCATTGGTGATGGGTGACAACAACAAAAATAATGGTGTATGGTCAATTGAACCAAATAAAGTGTGTCAAGATGACAGATAGGCAAAGTAGAGAGCTATGTAGGAGGCATTTAATTTTTTTGTTTGTTTTTGGAGAGACGGAATGTTGGAAATGGTGCTTAGGAATAATGGGGGGTCAGATAGGTAGGATAGGTTAGAAAGCATTTATTTTTCAGCAACAAGGTATCCAAACAGCAGAATGTTAATACATTATAAACCCCTCCCCCCAAAAATAAGAGATATCAGGTGGGGGTACACAAAAAGAGATAATTAGAGATATGGCATGTCACATTACTGTATTTTTTCAATAAATTTTGTCAATACATAAACAATTATAAGACGTTTCTATTGTACAGCTTTGCAGCATTCATATATGATGGAAAGGTATTAATGTGCCACAACATAAACAAATCTCACTGCTATAATATAATGAAGATCAGCCTTTATTTCACTATGACAGACAAGATATATGCATTCAAATGTGATATCTGCAATAACCATAACTAAATTGTTCCTGACATATTTTTGCTGTTAATATTTTAGAAGTACTTATCCAGTAATAAAAAGTAATTGTTGCTGCTGGCCATTGAATTGCAGATTTACTCTGGAATTCTCATTGCCTAATGCAAGCAGTAAGAGTTATTGAGGAGGCACACGTGCTTGAGATCAAGGATGAGGTATGTCTGATCAAGATGCTAGTAACTGAGGGAATGAAATTGAACTCCTGGCTTGAATACGGACCTGAGTCGTATTTACCTAATACCATGCTGAGGTGAGTTAATCTCTCCTGGTGCATCCTAACGTTTGAAGCTATTTCATCTGCAGTTGTACAGTACAAAAAGAAAAGAAATATATTTTAAAGAATGAGTGATTGTGTTGGCTGGCTAGAACTTTAATGCCATATCATAGACAGGTTATCAGTCAGTATACTTACACAACTGGGGTGTATTTGCAATCCTAAATTGCACTTATTGAGGTCACTATAGTGGTGATCACAATGTCCCCCAGTGTGTAGAATGCTAAATGCACTGGAAATAGCATTCGCTAAGCTATTTCAAGCCTTAGCCTTATACTGAGACCCGGGATAATCCCTCTACAACAAGCTACAGCTTCACATGGAGTGCCACAAATATCCTGGACTCCTTAACATCTCACCATTGTGCTCTAAATTTAGTACCTTTTTTTAATAGGGTTGCCACCTTTTCAAATGCCCCAAAGTGGGACATTTGTGGTACAAATGTCAGATTTTGCAGGGCAAAACATATCCATGGCCAGTACAAAGGACAGAATTTCACTTTTTTGCCTAAATAAAAGCATATTCTTGTAACATTGTAGTTGCTTATTCTGTTTCTTATAACATTTAGGTGTTTCAGATACAGAATAACTGTTTTATGCAACTATTACATAAAATATAGGAAATATTTTTGTCCTAAAATCTCAGGACATTTGTCATTTTTTCAATTTTTTTGCAGGACACAACTGCCCAAAGAGGGACTGTCCCTCACAAAGTGGGACAGGTGATAACCCTATTTTTTAACCAGCCATGCCTGAAAAGTTCAAGCTAACAAAATATGTCTGAATTGGCACCCAATTCAGAAGTTGTAGGTAAATGATTGTGAGCAAAGACATCCAGTCTTGCTAACTGCATTTGCACAATTGAAAGCAGATGGCTTCTTTGGCAGACACATTGGTATTACTTATATCACATAGCAGTAAAGGTGTGAAACATGGCACTGAAATTTACCATGTGTGATGTTCAGCCTATTGACACTGGTTCCAGTGTTCAACAATGCAATATTTAATGACACGGCTTTAAATCCTTGCAGTTTGGAAAGAGAAAGAGGATGAATTGTGACATATTGTGATGGGCTTACATGATGTTAAAATAGGGTCCATATCACAACATCAAACTTACAAAAGTTTGAACGTTGTAATATCGAACCATTATGTTCGAAACCCAACAAAACCAAAAACACAGAACAGTGATTTTTTTCCCAGGGAAAAAAAATCGCTGTTCCGTGACAAAAAAAAAAAAAAAACTTAACCTTAAATCTAAACTGAAGTGCCCCACACACCCCCCTACTTAAATATGCCAACTCCAAGATCGCACCACAGTGGAGGAAATAGCAAGGCCCCGAAAATGCCCCACTGGGAAAAAATTTGATGTGCCGTGGCTTTGCTATTTTCCACTTTCAGACTTTAGAGTTCAATATTACAATGTTCAAATTTGTTTTAGTTCGACATTGTAATATACACCCATTAAAACATTGTTGTACTAGATAGGAATTGAACCCATGGAATAAAGTATGCAAAAACTGAAAACTATCATATGAATTTACATTGCCACAGAAGAGCTACCATTTAAGTATAGAAATTAGATATATACTAATTTAAGAATGAATGGAGATGCACTTCAGAGAGGCCTTTATATGTGTGATTTTAAATAATCCTGGGAATGCATCATTATGTAAAACTCGATATTTATGTTTGTAAATATATTTCAGATGGATGCACTTGAATAAGCTGAGTAATACAGGTTGGGGTATGTTGCATGTGTCTATATTAGTTAATCAAAGGTTCACTTCAGCAAACCTCTGTTAATCAAACAAAAAACATTGAACATTCACTTCAGCATATGTTCATATCAGAGAAGGATTTACAGAGTTTCAGAGTTGCTGATCCTTGGGCTTTGTTTTTAGTTCCTGTTACTGATCCATTGCCTTATTAGGAAGGAGGGAAGTTTCTTTGCTTACCAGTGGGCGGTGCCTCCACAGACCCTGGAAATTACCCCCATTAGCTTGACAAGCCTTATCTGCAAAGCCATGGAGAGGATCTTCATAAATAAAGACATAGGGAACTTGCAGACTTTGGATCCAACCCAGTTTGGCTTTGTCAAAGGCAGATCCTGCCTCTTAAACTTGGTTGACTTTTCGAGACAGTCACCAAGGCCATTGATGAGGAAAGGCAGTCCATACAGCCTACCTCGACCTGGCAAAGGCCTTGACACAATACCCCACTCAGGTATCATCGAAAAACTCATCAGCTTGAATGTAAACCCATACATCACAAGATGGGTTGCAAACTGGCTAAGTGACAGAACCCACAGGGTCAGAGTTGCTGGAGCCATGTCAGACTCAAAGCCTGTCACAAGTGGTGTCCCACAGGGCTCAGTCCTGGGTCCACTCTTGTTCGGCATCTACTTTTCTGAAGTACAAGCAAACACAGGAGGGTTATGGCTGACAAAGTTTGCAGATGACTGCAAACTGGGCCATAGTCAAAAACACATCTGACACAGATATCCTCCAGAAGGGCCTCACAGAAATGGATAACTGGTGCCAGAGCCATGGCCTGAAGTTAAACGCCAAAAATGCATAGTCATACCCTTCGAAAAACAAGGTTACCCCTAGCTACCATATAGGTGGCAATCCACTGAGCACAGAAAAGTCATCAGGGATCTGGGGACCCAGGTTGACAGTAGCCTTCTTTGACACTCATGTTGCTAAAGTAGTTAGGAAAACCTTCTATATCGCCCACCTGATCATGAAGGGATTCACATCTAGATCAAGGGAGGTCATCGCCCCTGTACTCATCACTCATTAGACCTATGATTGAGTACAATGCCCCATTCGAATGTATCTGACCAGACACCTGCTGCAGCTTGAAAGGCCCCAAAAGTTCCTCACCAAAAGGATAAAGGGTCTCAAAAATATGTCTTATGCTGCCCGACTGAAAGAACTCCAGCTCTATTCAGTCTCATACCGCTTGCTCAGAGGTGACCTGTGCCTGACATATAAGGCCATGTCAAACCCAGATTTGATGAATATGCTTCACCTCAAAAAATCTAGATCCCTCAGAACCACAAGGGCGGGAGACTTAAACCTTGACACGGTTATAAATAGAACTTGCTGGAGGGACAGATTCATCACCCAGAGACTCCCTATGCTGTGGAACAAAATCCCGGTACATGTGAGGCAGAGCACCTCGCTGGTCTTGTTCAAGAGGAATCTTGACCAATGGATGGGAGATTGCAGATATACCCCAGGGATTACTTCAGTGTCACTGCTTGACAGAGGCACAGCAAAATGATAGGCATAGTTTTTATTCAAACTAAAGGGGTGGCGAAAGCCACATAACTATGGGCTAGGCTTATAAATGCCCTTGGGCAGATAGCCTAGTATGAACCTATGAACCTATGAATCTATAGGGAAAAGAGCATGCTGGCCAAAGCAAAGAAATTTGCCATTTTCCCCACTGTAGTGCAATCTTGGAGTTGTTATATATAGTTGGGGGGTGTGGGGGTGTACAGTCCCCCCACCTGGCTGAGTTTAAAATATCACAGTGTATGTTACGGGGAAATGCTGGGAAGTAGTTACTTTGTCCTTGTAACACATTCAGTGAATTGAACATTTGCTGAGGTGAACATTCAATGTTTTTTGTTCGATGAATGGAGGTTAGCTGAAGTGAACCTTCAATGAAGTAATATAGACCCATGCTCAGAAAATTCAAGCTAACAAAATATGTCTGAATTGGCACCCAATTCCAGAAGTTGTAGGTAAATGATTGTGAGCAAAGACATCCAGTCTTGCTAACTGCATTTGCACAATTGAAAGCAGATGGCTTCTTTGGCAGACACATTGGTATTACTTATATCACATAGCAGTAAAGGTGTGAAACATGGCACTGAAATTTACCATGTGTGATGTTCAGCCTATTGACACTGGTTCCAGTGTTCAACAATGCAATATTTAATGACACAGCTTTTAATCCTTGCAGTTTGGAAAGAGAAGGAGGATGAATTGTGACATATTGTGACGGGCTTACATGATGTTAAAATAGGGTCCATATCACAACGTCAAACTTACAAAAGTTCGAGCGTTGTAATATCGAACCATTATGTTCAAAATCCAACAAAACCAAAAACACAGAACAGTGATTTTTTTCCCAGGGAAAAAAAAATCGCTGTTCCGTGACAAAAAAAAAAAAAAAAACTTAACCTTAAATCTAAACTGAAGTGCCCCCCACACCCCCCTACGTAAACATACCAACTCCGAGATCACACCACAGTGGAGGAAATAGCAAGGCCCCGAAAATGCCCCACTGGGAAAAAAATTGATGTGCCGTGGCATTGCTATTTTCCACTTTCAGACTTTAGGGTTCAATATTACAACATTCAAATTTGTTTTAGCTCGACATTGTAATATACACCCATTAAAACATTGTTGTAATAGATAGGAATTGAACCCATGGAATAAAGTATGCAAAAATTGAAAACTATCATATGAATTTACATTGCCACAGAAGAGCTACCATTTAAGCATAGAAATTAGATATATACTAATTTAAGAATGAATGGAGATGCACTTCAGAGAGGCCTTTATATGTGTGATTTTAAATAATCCTGGGAATGCATCATTATGTAAAACTCGATATTTATGTTTGTAAATATATTTCAGATGGATGCACTTGAATAAGCTGAGTAATACAGGTTGGGGTATGTTGCATGTGTCTATATTAGTTCATTGAAGGTTCACTTCAGCGAACCTCTGTTCATCAAACAAAAACCATTGAACATTCACTTCAGCAAATGTTCACATCAGCGAAGGATTTACACAGGGAAAAGAGCATGCTGGCCAAAGCAAAGAAATTTGCCATTTTCCCCACTGTAGTGCAATCTTGGAGTTGTTATATATAGTTGGGGGGTGTGGGGGTGTACAGTCCCCCCACCTGGCTGAGTTTAAAATATCACAGTGTATGTTACGGGAAATGCTGGGAAGTAGTTACTTTCTCCTTGTAACACATTCAGTGAATTGAACATTTGCTGAGGTGAACATTCAATGTTTTTTGTTCGATGAATGGAGGTTAGCTGAAGTGAACCTTCAATGAAGTAATATAGACCCATGTTATATACATACTTCACAAGACATACCTGTCCTAAACATATAGTTAGAATATTTGATGAGCCAAGATGATTATAAGAAAAGTACTGTGCCTATTATATATATATATATATATATATATATATATATATATATATATATATATATATATATATATATATATATATATATAAGTGCATTTTAAATTAAATATTATCATTGTCATTTTTAAGAAAATTGCAAACATATTAGCTTGAAGTTATATGTGAAGCATTAATGATATATGCTACTTAGAAAAGTATGTTTACATTTTTCATTTTTATTTATTTTTACAATCCTCACCAAAATGTTTTGAGACATGGGATTTTAATGGGTCTATATTATATCAGTGAATGCTTAACTTAGCAAACACTGTATAATTGATCCAAATATGTTGAATCACCAAAAGGCTAAACACACATAACAGCATTTTTTTTTCCCAGGGAAAAATAAATCGCTGCTCAGTAAGAAAAAAAAAAAAACACCCCACACTACCCTACTTAAATATACCAACTCCGAGATCGCACCACAGTGGAGGAAATGGCAAAGTCCCAAAAACGGCCCAGTGATTTTTTTTTGCCATGCTGTTCCCTGCTTTCAAGATTTCACCAATTTGAATAAAAAGGGTTGATTAAACAACGTTAAGCTTTTGTTGATTTAATAGGAACCCATTTTTACACCCTTTGTAAAAGTATCTTTTAGCTGGATTTGAACACTTAATCAGATGTGTTTTTTTTATCTAAAATCACTGCACTTACACCTTGTGACATAGAGATGGGTACATTATAGGTGGATTTTCTTCACCCAATACAGTCCAGAGTGCTCAAGAAAATGCAATGTTGCTGGGCTTGTGTGTGCTGCATAATCAGCCTAACCTAAAGTTTTCACCTTTTTCTTTAGGTAGTGAACCATATCTGCATGCTGCCAAGCGGAGAGCAAATGCAGATTTAAAAAAAAATTAAAAAACATATATATTGAGAATTAGAGCAATGTGATCTCAACACAGGATATGAACAATGTCTTCTGTGGCTTATTTCACTCAATTTGCTTCAGTTATATTTTGTGCCACAAATTTGGACATTTGTCAGGTACATTCTTTGCAGTAAGTAGTATCCATGGTGTGGAGGGCCACACACTGATGCCAGACATAGTTGCTCTACATAAGGCAGCCTAAACTAAGTTTTTCACTATTTTCCATAGGCAGTGAGCCATGTTTGTTCACTACTGAGTGAGGAGCAAATGCATTAGAAGAAAACATATGATAGAGAAAAAAAGCTGATAGCAAACTAAATGCAATAAATTGATATATGTAGCAATGGCCAGAACAAGAAGTGCATTCAAGTTTCACATTCATCCTTTTCACATCTCATTGCAACATCAGAAATGTAATTTATGGAACACATATCAGGCTTGTAGTTAATGACAAATAATGTGAAAGTGGCCAGACCAAAGCACACATGTTCTTAACAATAGTGATAAGAGTTGCACTTTAAACAACACAACCATATCATAAATTGTGATTAAATGTGTTTTCAGACCACACACTGTAACGTTATCAATTAAGTGGATTCAAACCATGTATCAGCTGTGCTTTTGTCCCCTCTAAGCTCATTGAACTTAAACTTTTTGCCACAGTAAAAGTTACCTGACAGGTGTATTTTTTCACTGAATACTATCCAGAGTACTCTGGCAGCACAATGCCACCAGGTTTGAGTGCATTACATAAGGCAGGCTAAGCTAAATTGCTCACTTTTTCCTTAAGCTGTGAAAGTACATTTGGCACACCCAAGCAACACACAAATGCAGGTGGCAATATTTATCAGAAACCATTCACACATTTATTTTTGATAAGTAGAAGGAACATGAAATGAATCACAGTGTATATCCAGTAATAAGCAGAGCTACTACTATTACATTACCCTTGTACGTTCAGCCTTCTCACAACTCTTTGCCACATCAGTACTATCATGTGTGTATCACAATATCAGGACTTTAGCTAATGCCATGGGAATGTAGAAGGGCACAGAGAACTGCAGAAATGCATTTATTGTTCACACAGACACACACACACAGACACACACACACACAATTAATATTGACATAATTTTGAATGATTTATCTACCTGTCACTTTTAGTCAATACTGACCTTACATGAGTTTCTCACAAAAATGCTTTTGTACACCAAATCAGTGTCAAGATTTATTATGGTCTCCTTAGTAAAATAATCTGTGAATAGGTTTCAAACCCTGCATCACCTGTACTGTTTCTTTAAGGTCAATACATGTATACATTATGCCACAGAGATAGGAGTGCACCAACTTGTATTTCATCACTCAGTGCTGCCCAGACTGCTGAGGAAAGCACAATACTAGTCTTCATTGTACTACTGACTATTGATGACAGTCTGTATAAAATTTATCAGCTTTTACCTTGGGCAGTGAACTGTCATTCACTACTACTAACATTTGGCAGTCAAGAAATCACAAGGTCAAATGGCATGCAAAAGATAAAGGAAAGAATTTAAATCAAGTACTTTAAATGTACATTTCTGATGTTTAATCAACTTTGTTATGTTGCAACAGGAACCTGTATAGATTTGAACCCTCAAACTAGATCATTAAGAACAAACACTGAAGGGTGTTCCTCATATTTGCCATAAACAAAGACAGATAGCTGCCAGGAGAAAAAGTGCTTAGATGTACTGATAATATGACATTGTATGGAGTCACATTGAAAGTGAAACAGCAACAAGTTATGAAAGCTTTCCTTTCTTGTTTGACAGCAAATGTGTGGATAATTGTGATATTGTCAACAGTTAGGATATGTATGAACTCAGACAATATTAAACAAATACTGCAAACACTACAGCTGTATTTCTCTCTTTCTTTATGGTGTCTCATTTTCTTATCTATGCATTCTTCAGAGAAATTCTATCTCTGTTTCATTGCATATATTATCTGTATCATTGTTTAAGGTACCCCTTGAATATGAGAAACATTTCTTGGTAAAGGGCAATAACTGTGGTCATTAAAGCCAGCATTTGAATATTAGGAATGTTGTCTCCTAATCAGTCAATATACTTTAAGACATTTGATAAGTGTCTTCTGCCTGACATCAAAGAGGGGATACAGTAAAACCCTGAATGATCCTGAACTCAGAATAATCATACATACCTGCAAGACATTAGCAGGTAACACTTCTCAATGCTCATCCTTGCAGTGCAATGGCATGTGCATGTAATCATGCTGTTCCTTACACCATGTTTACCTTCCCTATACTTTAGTGCAGATTGTTGTATTCAGGAAAGCTAATGATTTCACACCTACCTCATTTGCATATTCACAGTGCTTACAGGGCTGGCCCTGCACTACATAAGGGTAATAGTTCAGCTAATGCCCTTGTATCATAGAGGTGAGACTGTTTGGCTACAGAGGACTTGCTATTTTTAATAAACACAACTTCTGGAGAGTTATAAACTTTCAACACTGCTTTATTGTTAAGGTATGTTGCTATATCTTACATAATGGTTTTAGTGTAACATTAAAGAGTGAATTGCAATGCCCACTCAAAATCATTGTTTTTATCTTAATGTTGTTTTCTTTATCCTTTTGTTTTGACATAGGTCAGGTATATCAGTTATGGCTACATTACAAAAAGTATGCTACAGAATGCTACTTGACCTATATTTTTTAGTTTGTATTTAATTGTTTGCTCAGTTATTGCAGATGATTGTATTATAACTTTGTAACAAGGCATGGCATTTCTACCTGAGTTAGCAGAAAGTAAAATGTGCAATGATTTGTAGAGCAATCTCCTCCAAGTAACTATCAGTAATGCTCTGTCTATATCCAATCAGTGACTCCTTCTTCCACTTCCATAACTACGCCATTACTTTTCTATACTATAGATTCAGTCCTCTGAGCACTGTGAAGATG
Source organism: Protopterus annectens (assembly GCF_019279795.1). Lineage (NCBI taxonomy): Eukaryota > Metazoa > Chordata > Ceratodontiformes > Protopteridae > Protopterus > Protopterus annectens. The sequence goes on from NC_056731.1 coordinate 1,769,254,343, forward strand.
CAAATGAGGTGTGAAATTATTAGCAGTCCTGAATATCAAAAAAAAACAATCACTTGGTGTAGGTAGCTAAACAATTGCATGCACTCACTATAGGTCTGCAAGGAGGATTAATAACAATTGTTAGCTGCTAATGACTTGCAACAGTTTCTGGATACTCTGACTACAGCAACAAGCAATACTGAAATGACTGTTCTTTCTGAAGTGTTTGTATCATGAATAGTAGACTTACAATAAAAAGAAATAATCACCTTGAGCGCTATGAGAAAAACCTTAACAACATTGACATCCTTGAACTAAGAGCTCACTGTCCATCCTATGCTTAAAATCTGTCTGAAATACTGATCAGGTATATTATATGTAACAAAGATGCAAATAAATGGCTATGATATTGCATTTCTGTAGTTAAGGTAAGAGGAGGGGAAGATGTTCAGAAAATAAAAAAAAAAATAAGTAGCTGGGAGCATTGGCAACCTGACATTAAAATGGTGTGGACTGTTATTAATGTAAAGTATTTGTCAATATGACATTGATCTAGACATGTTCAGGCAAATGAGAATGTAATATTTCCTAGTCCTGTGTCATTGGCAAAGAGGGATAATAAACATAATTGAGTGTGTGTTATTATTACATTGAGTTGAAGGTTCAATTCCAGATAGTGTGGTATCTGACAGAGTTAATGCACATTTTCTGAGCATATGATCTGGTTGTACCACACAAATCTAGAAAACTTCACAATCCTGTCTTTTCATTAGCAATACCCTGCATTTGTTACTACTGACTAGTGTCTTTGTTTTTCTTTTTCTGTGTTCCTCATTTGTACGCTTTTTGGCAGCACTCACTCTTGAGTGGCAGCTTTTCAAAGTAGTGAATGAGAGTCCAATGCTTAGCAGAGCACAAATAGGACTCACAGTTGATGGAAACAGTGAATAATTCAATTTCTGCAATCTTCATTAGTGCAAACGTTTGGCACCAATGTATGTCTGATGAGTGAGTGAGCACATTTTGTATACCTCTTTCGGTGGCAGAAACTGAAAAGCTGTGGTTTTGGCCCCATAACACAATTTCGCTGGTGTTAAAATCCATACAGTGTGAAGGGACTGCAAAAATTATTACTCATGATATTGAAATCACTTTCATCATAACGTCATATTATTTATTTATGCTTCTTGCCTTGTGGACTTACTCATTTCTGAGCAGCACACAAACAAGCTTACCTGCTTAAGGAAAAAAATTAAAACTGTTATTTGGGCAACATTCTGTAACACAAACAGGCTTAGTGGCACTGTATGAACATCAGCACTCTGGACATTACTGAGTGGACAACATCTACCTGCTGTATATCTGGCTGTGTGGCACAAAGTATAAGTGCACTGGTGTTAGAGATAGAACACAGGTGATCCATAGTTCAAATCTGTGAAGTAACCATACTAAAATGGACAGCACAGCAACAACTGCAGCAGTGAAATTTTAAAATTGCATACATTGCAAAAATTCTTTTTTTCCCTTGCATATTAAAATACATTCAAAATATGAACAAGTAAGCAGTTTGTGTAGAGGGCAAACTTCCAAAGTTTGTCAGAATGTAATTTCTAACAGCATGTTGATTAGGAAGTAACACAACATACGAATGGCTATCATAATTATGTTTATTGAAAAATGCCTCATTAATGTTTTCATAAATTATTATTTGTAAGTAGCATATGTCATTACTGATTTAATTATGAAGCAGTTGAAAGTGCGTGATGTGTAATTGTTTAAGCAGGATATTTGTAATAATGGAACAAAAATGTACTTGTATCTCTATTATGGGTAGAATACCTAAATTAAAATCGTCTTCTGTCCTCACATAGGCTAACTCTGTGTTTACGACAGTATATGTAGTATGTATGTATGTATCGGTTTACAATCAAATTGTCGATGATGATTTTGGTGACCATGGTTGTCAAATATTATTTTGTCGAACCACCTCTTGTGTGAAGTTTGTTTGATCGAATGCCCAGTGCATTCGCAAACATGAGTCCAGTAATTGACCTAGAGATCACAGTAGAGTGGGGAATGGGAACTGTACCCTTTTCCCCACTGTAGTGTGATCTCAGAGTTAGAATATATATTATGCAGGGGTGTGGTGGGCACAGCCCCTCACAGGGGGGTGCAGGGGGTATTGCCACCCCTGCAAAATCTTAAAGTGATATATAGTGTAGTGTAAGACTGCATGTTATTCATGTCGACTAATGTCAAATTCACATATTGATATGCAGATTCCACATTAGGGGCTTTGGTATACATGAATTTCAATGTTGTGATTTGTTGTATGTGCATTTTTCGATGAATGCATTTTGGAGTTTTGATAGTAAACCAAATGTATCATACCCCAAACTGTATTAATTAACTCCTTAAAATCTATCCATCCAATATACATTCACAAACATTAATACTGCATCTTTCATGGGAATACAAATCACAGGACTTCCTAAAGTCACACACATACAGGCCTATGTGGAATAAATCTGCATTCATGCAGAATGCAGTTTACCTGTAATGAACAGGGTTGAACAGGAGTTCTTCCATAGCACTGACAAATAATCACCTTGACTGAAGTTATGTATTTTTCTTCCCTAGGTTTAATTCCCACATTGTTTAACTAACTTTTTACAGTGTGTAATTTCAGATAGTTATGTGCCATGTCATCCTATTTAACATTCAAAACACAAAGGATAAAAAGGCAAGCCATTGAAGTTGTCAGTGATGACCATCTGAAAAAAATTGTGAATATGTTGAGCATCACACATACCAAATCTCACTATCATGTTTCAAATCTTCTTTGCTATTTGATAAAATACCTGACACTTTGCTTACAAATGCCTCTGTGTGCTTATCATCTTACAAATGCAGGTGGCATGGTTGTGCGTGCTTGCACACTAGCCATTAAATGCAAGACTGGAATTTGGCATTGATTCATAGCTAGAGTTACTGCTTGACTTCTGCAGGCATGGCTAGTATGGGAGATGATGGTACTTAATTTAGAGCACAGAAGTGTTGAAGAGTCTGGGATATTTGTGGCATGCCTCTTGAGTGCTATAATGGGTCTCAGTATAAGAATGAGGCTTGGAACAGAGTAGCCAAGGCTGTCTCCACACATGCACTGGAGAGAATTGTCATCACTTCTATAGTGATCAGGAATGGTGCAGAAAGGACCTCCTTAGCTGATGGAAGGATGAGTTTAGGACTGATAACATCCCACAGCTGTGTAAGTATACTGACCCATCTGTATTAAATGATATAGAATGCAGTACTCAGGTAAGACTGTTATTCAGTATGCTTTCATGTCTCTTCCTGTCTTCCTCTGTTTTGTACAGCTGCTCATGACATTGCACCGAACCATGAGGCACACCAAGAGAGGATAACTTGCCTCAGAGAGGCACAGGGTACGTATGCATCAAGTCTTAACTGCAAACCTAATAACTAATTGTAATTGTACGCAATATGGCAATACTTTAATAAATAGCAATATTTATGATATCATTGCAGTGCAGTTGAGTAATGATACAACACAGTTAAACCTTCCCATCATACCTGGATGTGGCAAAGGTGTATAGACTGGAGAATCATAACTGTGTATTTTCTTAAATTATATAGTCATGTGATATGCTATGGATCTAATTCTCCATCTCTCTTTTTTTGTTTCACCCCATCCCTTCTCTCTCATTTTTCTTATTTTTTTTTTTTCATTTTTTTTTGGGGGGGGGGTCAATATTGTATATGGCTTAAAAATGTTATTTGTCATACATTTCTACTTACAAAACCTGACATACAGCATAGAGAGGTAGATTGATCACTGTGGATTGGCCCGCCGTCCCAACACAGGTTGCAGCACTGACACCCAGCACTTCAGGATACCAAGCTGTCAGTGCTGCCTCGACAGTCCCTGCCTTACCAGCCCCATCCACATCAGCTAGCTCTGCTTTGACAGCTTATGCCCTGTACCCTCCAGGAATACTGTTATCAGTTGTGGTGATTTTGTCACTCACCAAGAGCTGACAAAGCTGATGGAGAGTATTATAGAAAGGGGCCTCAGTGCCCCAATCAGCCATGTCAAAAAGGTGCTTCATCACATTACCAAGAAGATGTCACATTGAGCACTCACACAGGAGACTGAGACAGGAGACAGTGATAACATTTCTGAGGGTGAGGACTAGATTGTCACTGTTCTCAGGCTTGATGTGGGTGCTCCTGAGATGCGCACTACCTATCCCCAATCATGGTGTCCCCCAACCTTTTGTGTCTATCACTATACTTGTCTGTCTCGTTTGTCCTATATGTCTGCACCTGTTTCCTCACCAAACCTTCCCACCGGACAATCACATTCCTAAGCACCTTCCCCAACATTCCTCTCTCTGAAAGAAAAAAAGTGAAAAATGGGCACCTTTCCCACAATAAAATAATGACCCATTTAATGCTCTCCACTTCACCTATGTGTCTTCTTGAGACACTTTATTAGGTGCAATTGGCTGTACAACTTTATTCTGTTGTTGTCACCTACCCTTGTTGTGATGACAGTGTAAAATCAGCAAATTCTGGCTATATTTCTATATTTATGTTGTGAAGAAATGAATTATTCCACCATTTTCCTATCAATCCCTTTTTCACGCATTTAATCTGGTCAAAAAACAGAATCACACACACAGTATGCATAGCCAGAAATGGCTCATAAGATAGCCTTCAATTATTTTGCCTCAGCATTTGCACAGACGTTGGCATCATACAACAATACAGTGTGATGGGGAATGGCTGTTCATGTGCAAGGGCAAAACATGTCTATATTAGATCATCAAAGTGTTAATACTTCGAATGGTCTAATATTGACCTGAAAACAGTGAAGCTGCAGATAACCAAATTTTTTCCTAGGGAAAGAATTCAGTTGTCCGTTTCTGTGGCTTCGCTATTTTCAGCACTGTGGTGGAAAGTTACGGGTTGGGTTCAGGTAAGTGTGCGATTGTGTGGACATTAGGGTTAGGGCGGGATATGTGAGTTAGGGTTAGGGTGTGGCTGAGGTGAGTGTGCAATAGTGATAGACTTTAGGGTTAGGGCAGGGTATGTGAGTTAGGGTTAGGGCATGGGTGAGGTGAGTGTGCGATAGTGACAGACTTTAGGGTTAGGGCAGGGTATGTGAGTTAGGGTTAGGGCATGGGTGAGGTGAGTGTGCGATAGTGATAGACTTTAGGGTTAGGGCAGGGTATATGAGTTAGGGTTAGGGTGCGGGTGAGGTGTGTGTGTGATAGTGACGGATCTTAGTGTTAGGGTTTGGGTTAAGGATAGTGGATAGATAGTACTGTATGTACAATTTAGTGTAGGGTTAGATGTAGGATTTTATGTGTATGTGTGAGGATTGCTGTTTCTTTGGTGTGATTGTGTTGTGTGTGTGTTTCTCAGAACAGTGAATTTTTTCCCAGGGAAAAAATTAGCTGTTTTGAGCTTTCAATGTTTTTAGATTTCGTGGTTAGAAGTTCATGGTTGTTGTATTTGATGATGTGATGTTTCGTTGAACTGATATAGACCCGGGCAAAACCTAGTCAGTTGTTACCATCACCCAAAGTAGCCCAGTTATCCTCAAACGTGCAAAGTGCTTAAACATGCTGTATTATTGGACTACAGACTAAAGGCAGAATAAAGGCAATACTTTGCAACAGTTACTCTAACAGTTCTTAGGCTGCTTGGATGTAACAAAGTTCAATTTCCTCTGTAGAGTATTGGCATAAATCACTTGACTGAAGATTGCTTCTTGGCCATAGCATGAAGGGTTCAAGTCCAGATGTATGTCACATTATTTCTCATGTGATGTAGTACTTCTATGATATGCTTAATGACATACACCTTAATTTTTTACCCAGCAACCTTTCATGAACAGATTTTTAATATTGTTGCAAAAAATCATTTGCAAACACATCCATGCTCATAAGGAAGAATTATTAAACCACCCTTATTCTACCCATGTCATCATCAGGTCTTGGCTGTCCTACAGCTTCTTCATCCCCACAGCCATCACTTACTGATACAGAGCCTGACTGAATACTACTGAGGATACACCATAAAGATGTGCATTAATGACATACAATACCACACTTTCATATTTATCTCTATATCTGTGTCTGTCCTCACCCCTTCTTTCTCACCCCTTTGTACTGATGATGATATAGTAAGCTGATTTATGTTATTGCATTTTCTATCTGCCATTACTTTGCTGAAGAATATAACTTACATCTTCCTTTGGCTACATATCGTATCGCTATCCCTCCAAAGGTGTGATTTTGAAATGTGTGAAGTAGGATTTCCTTGGCGGGATCTAGAAATAATAATTAAGTCTGTAAACTGAATTCTTGACAATGGTTAGTATCTAGCATTGGCTGAAACTCATACTGCCTGCTTTTATAAGTGTCTTTCCTGTGTGCAGTCTGGCAATAAACAACTGTTGTATGTCATATTAAATGGTATTCGAGTATTACTGCATTGTACACCCAGTTAACTTGTAATATTACGTGAAAGAAAACAAAAGCTGGATAAACGCCTGGTATACACCTCAAGCGAAAAAAAATGAAAAGACCAATGGTTAGACCACAGCTGAAGATAAAAATGGAATAATCCACGTCAGGAAATAAATCACTTGCAGCTTCACAGTAGTGCCCTTTATAAAGCCAAAAGTTGTAACTGAGATGTAGTAGTCAAGGTAGGAAACGGTTCACTTGCAGTTTCACACCACTTTATTGAACAAAAGTAAGCACTTTCGCGATCTAAGTCAGCTGATCGCTTCTTCAGACTCATAAAAACAGTTAAAACATTGGTATTTAAAATATGGTTCAACCAATGAAAACACATATAGAACTATGACATAGACTAATTAAAATTGCATACATCAGTACATTAATTTGCCTTATATTCTGCATAAGATTAAATAAAATATACATATAACAGACACATTTTATGTAATAATCCATATTACTTAATGTTTTAGTGGTCTGGATTTTAAAAAAGGTTTCAAGGAAACAGCATTGTTCAATCCAGGAGACCTATCTGCCTGAAGTAATAAAATCCATCTTTGTTCTGCTTCCTCTGCCTTATTCCTTATATCACCTCCCCTCTTACTTTTATTTATTATTTCTAAAACCATGAAATTAAAGATATGTTTCCTATCTTCTTCTTCCACATGTTTTGCTAAAGCACTTGTGTCTTTTTTATTTCTTATATCTCTAAGGTGTTCAAGGATACGTTCCTTTAGACACCTATTGGTTTTGCCTTTATAAAAGGCATGACAGAGTGCAGAAGCTGAAATATACCAAATTTTGTGTTCTGCAGTCAGCATAAAAATTTATATCAATTATAAATCCTAGTGTAGGATGTTTATATGTACATTTATTATATAAATAGTCACATGCTGTACAATTTCTGCAAGGAAAAGTCCCCTCCTTATCAGATAGGATCATTCTTTCATTGTTTCTGGATTTATAACAGAGTTGCCTTTTTAAGGACCTCTTATTTCTAAAAGAAAAGCTGGGTCTATCTTCTAACAATTCTCTCAAGTCAGGATCCGAAAATAAAACATTCCAATTCTTCTCAAAAATATTACAGAACCTTCTGATGTCACTTGAATAAGTTATAGGGAATCTAACATTAAAATCATGACCTTCCTGGCTTTTAACATCTTCTACAGTATTTGAGAAGAGCGGTTTACATCTCCCATCCCTATTTTCAATGGTATATTTAGAGCTTTCATTTATGTCTTTCTTACTAAAACCTCTGTTTAAGAAGTCTTTCTCTAATATAGTCATTGTCTTCACAAAGCCTTCATCTGTATTATGTAAGTGGCTTATTCTCATATATTGTCCTTTCACTACATTTTTGTGTACAAATGTTAGATGCATACTAGTCTTATGTAAGATACTATTTATCCATGTAGATTTTCTATACATCCCTGTTGTAAGTTCATCTAATGCTGTCTTCTTAACCAAAACATCTAGGAACTCAATAGAGTCCCTAGAATGTTGACTAGTGAATCTTAAAAATTCAGTGCTGCTATGTAAGTACTCCACCATCTCTTGAAACTCTTCACTAGTACCCTCCCATAACAGGAAGACATCATCTACAAAATGTATATACCATACAATTTTGCCAGCATATTTATTGCTAGCACTTAATACATGATCTTTTTCCCATGCAGCCAATGCTAGGTTGGAGTAGCTGTTAGCACAAGCTGTGCCCATTGCTACACCAACTTTCTGTAGATAAAACTTGTCATTGAATATAAAGACATTATTTTCTAGGACACTATCAAGCAACTCAGATATCAAATTAATCTTAGTGCTTTGAAAAACTTGTTTCAAGGTCAGAATATCACGTATTTTCTCAATACCCCATTTATTCGGTATCACTGTGAACAGTGAAGTGACATCCACTGTCACAAACATATAATTTCTATTAATATTCCTGGTCTTATTATATAACAGTCGCAGAAATGCCTCTGTATCCCTTAGTATAGTCTCACATGATTTTAGGACTATTTGTAAATTTTGTTCAATATAAATTGAGATGGCTTCTGTGGCCCATCCTTTACTGGATACAATAGGTCTCATAGGGGGCTGTGTGATGTCTTTGTGAATTTTAGGTAGACCATAAATAATGGGTATAGTTGGATGTTCTATCTGAAAGTAATCAAACAATTCCTCTGATACATAATTAGTAATCAATAAGTCAAAAATATATACAGATATCCTGTCAATTATACCTTGTACTTGTCTCTCATTTAGTTCAACATAAGTATCTGTATCATTCAAAAGTTCCACCATTTTCTTGTAATAAAAAACCTTATCCATTACTACTACACTGCCCCCCTTGTCAGCGGGCCTAATTTCAATGCTGTGAGAATCCTTTAGTTCTGACAGTGCTTCAGTTTCTGATTTACTCAAGTTATAAAATCTAGGTGGAAGATTTTTAGCATGCATCTCTCTAATTTCATGCTCACACACATTAGTGAAAGTTTCAACTGTGGGATGTATCTTGGGTACAAAGGCACTAGGTTGTTTAAACATATTATCAAATACATTTCTTTTAAACATGGTTTTAAGTGTTAGGTTATGAGAAAATAACTTCAGCTCTTTTAATAAATCAGTTAATACTGTTTTCTGTGCTGGAATAAAGTTCAGGCCTCTATTTAACAACGAGGCTTGTGCATCAGTTAAAGAAAAGCTAGATATATTAATTACCAAGTTTTTTGTTGGTTCTTGCTCCTGGTGTTCATATATGCAGGAGTCACTCGTTCTCTCTGCTGAAATCGCATTCTCCCTCTTTGATTCCTGCTGCTCGACCTGTCCCTTATTGGCAGCGCCTTCTTTAACACAAATGGAAGGATTGAGGTTTGTGTAGCTTCCTTTTGCTCCAAAAAAGCTACTGAATCAGAATTAACACTGGAATCCATCCTTCTGTTAGTGCAAGCCATTTGGAAAGTTTCTTTTGCCATTCCACCATTTTCAAATGTGGGAGGTTCTATACATACTCTCTCTGTGCTGACATCACTGTTCTCACAGGGATTCTTATTTAAAGGGGCAGTACTATGCATATTTGAATTTTCAGGAATCTGTACTGTAGTCATTTTTTCTACATTTTCTGTACTCACAGCTGTTCTTCTTGGCCATGAAAAGACCTCTTTACATTGAAAGTCATTGAGGTCCCTTTGCAATTTTTTAGTTTTAGTATTCTGCAACCTTTTATCATAGCCCTGTATATTGTCAGCAAGTTCATCTAATTTACTGCCTAGTACCTCTATAGGAAAATTATTAGTCAGTTGTTCTTGTAGCCTCTTTATCTCATCGGCTAGCTTTTTTTCTTGTAGTTTAAAAAATTCTATAAGTAAATGCATATAATCATAGCTAAGCTGTAAATTTAAATTCTGCCATTTTTTGAAGTAATTCAGGGTAGGTCTCACCATAAGTACGCATATTTAATACTCTGAGACCTCTCGGCACTATTTTATATTTCAATGATGCTTCTAGATGAAACCTTTGCCACTGTAGCCTTTTAAAGCTATATAACTTATTCTCCAGATCTCTATACAGTTCAGTGAACTTCTTATGTGTATCATAGTCCACTTGTTCTCTTTCATTCACTGGAAAAAAAGGGTTTAGCATCAAGGGGTTGGAATATATATGTAGTAGTCCAACTAGTCGTTCACATTGATTCTTATTGTTGTCATTACCTTCAGCCATGTCCCAGCTTTTAAATACAGTCCAAGAAACACGTGAAAGAAAACAAAAGCTGGATAAACGCCTGGTATACACCTCAAGCAAAAAAAAATGAAAAGACTAATGGTTAGACCACAGCTGAAGATAAAAATGGAATAACCCACGTCAGGAAATAAATAACTTGCAGCTTCACAGTAGTGCCCTTTTTTTAGTGACCTAAAATTCACAAAGACATCACACAGCCCCCTATGACACCTATTGTATCCAGTAAAGGATGGGCCACAGAAGCCATCTCAATTTATATTGAACAAAATTTACAAATAGTCCTAAAATCATGTGAGACTATACTAAGGGATACAAAGGCATTTCTGCGACTGTTATATAATAAGTCCAGGAATATTAATAGAAATTATATGTTTGTGACAATGGATGTCACTTCACTGTTCACAGTGATACCGAATAAATGGGGTATTGAGAAAATATGTGATATTCTGACGTTGAAGCAAGTTTTTCAAAGCACTAAGATTAATTTGATATCTAAGTTGCTTGATATTGTCCTAGAAAATAATATCTTTATATTCAATGACAAGATTTATCTACAGGAAGTTGGTGTAGCAATGGGCACGGCTTGTGCTAACAGCTATGCCAACTTAGCATTGGCTGCATGGGAAAAAGATCATGTATTAAGTGCTAGCAATAAATATGCTGGCAAAATTGTATGGTATATACGTTTTGTAGATGACGTCTTCCTGTTATGGGATGGTACTAGTGAAGAGTTGCAAGAGATGGTGGAGTACTTACATAGCACCACTGAATTTTTAAGATTCACTAGTCAACATTCCAGGGACTCTATTGAGTTCCTAGATGTTTTGGTTAAGAAGACAGCGTTAGATGAACTTACAACAGGGATGTATAGAAAATCTACATGGAGAAATAGTATCTTACATAAGACTAGTATGCATCCAACATTTGTGCACACAAATGTAGTGAAAGGACAATATATGAGAATAAGCCACTTACATAATACAGATGAAGGCTTTGTGAAGACAATGACTATATTAGAGAAAGACTTCTTAAACAGAGGTTATAGTAAGAAAGACATAAATGAAAGCTCTAAATATACCATTGAAAATAGGGATGGGAGATGTAAACCGCTCTTCTCAAATACTATAGAAGATGTTAAAAGCAAGGAAGGTCATGATTTTAAAGTTAGATTCCCTATAACTTATTCAAGTGACATCAGAAGGTTCTGTAATATTTTTGAGAAGAATTGGAATGTTTTATTGTCGGATCCTGACTTGAGAGAATTGTTAGAAGATAGACCCAGCTTTTCTTTTAGAAATAAGAGGTCCTTAAAAAGGCAACTCTGTTATAAATCCAGAAACAATGAAAGAATGATCCTATCTGATAGGCAGGGGACTTTTCCTTGCAGAAATTGTACAGCATGTGACTATTTATATAATAAATCTACATATAAACATCCTACACTAGGATTTATAATTGATATAAATTTTTATGCTGACTGCAGAACACAAAATTTGGTTTATTTCTGCTTCTGCACTGTCTGTCATGCCTTTTATATAGGCAAAACCAATAGGTGTCTAAAGGAACATATCCTTGAACACCTTAGAGATATAAGAAATAAAAAAGACACAAGTGCTTTAGCAAAACATGTGGAAGAAGAAGATAGGAAACATATCTTTAATTTCATGGTTTTAGAAATAATAAATAAAAGTAAGAGGGGAGGTGATATAAGGAATAAGGTAGAGGAAGCAGAACAAAGATGGATTTTATTATTTCAGGCAGATAGGTCCCCTGGATTGAACAATGCTGTTTTCTTGAAACCTTTTTTAAAATCCAGACCACTAAAATATTAAGTAATATGGATTATTACATAAAATGTGTCTGTTATATGTATATTTTATTTCAACTTATGCAGAATATAAGGCAAATTAATGTACTGATGTATGCAATTTTAATTAGTCTATGTCATAGTTCTATATGTGTTTTCATTGGTTGAACCATATTTTAAATACCAATGTTTTAACTCTTTTTATGAGTCTGAAGAAGCAATCAGCTGACTTAGATCATGAAAGCGCTTACTTTTGTTTAATAAAGTGGAGTGAAACTGCAAGTGAACCGTTTCCTACCTTGACTACTACATCTCAGTTACAACTTTTGATTTTATAAAGGGCACTACTGTGAAGCTGAAAATGATTTATTTCCTGACGTGGATTATTCCATTTTTATCTTCAGCTGTGGTCTAACCATTGGTCTTTTCATTTTTTTTTAATTTGTGATTTCCCTTGAAGCATGTGTCATGTAGTATGTGTAAAAGATTATTTCAGCACCTATTACACACACAATGTTGCCATGCAATATATTTATAATAGTCATTCCCAAGTAATCTTAAAGTCATGATAAAAAGTTAATATAATAATCACATTCTGACATTCTTTGTAAAATCTTTTCTAATTGATTGTTTATATCTATTAAAATTGATATAGTGTATATAGGAATAATTGTTTTTATGTTTTTTTAAAATTAATTTTATAAATTATACATATCTGTAAAGTAACAGTACTTGGAACACATCTAGAGCCTGTTTACTGCATTTCCTGTGTTGCACTTAATTTAAAATCGTTTTTTTCTCTAAAAACTGCATTTTACCTGATTTTGGCCTAGCACTCAAGTGTGGGGTCATTTATTGCACTGTTGTGATTATTTTGCTGCTTGTGTATCTCTGCTACCTTTAAACTACAACAAAAACAAAAAAAAAAAATCTTGCTTTTTTCCCACTTTCTAAAGTTAAGAAAGTTCAGTTACAGATTTGCTGTTCTGAATTGTTTGGAAGTTTCTAGAAGGCCAGTGCTTGCTTGGGCTAAAGGGAAGTCTCTGTGTTCACCAGTGGGAGTGGTTAACACTGAACAGCCTGCCTGTCCCTGGATGAGTGGTTACTACCTAGAAGCTGTAGTTTTATTGGCCATTTTGAGTCAATTCTAAACTCTTTGATCTCTCTCTCTTAAAACCCTACAACTCTCTTTTTGCGTGGTTTTGCGCATTGAGCAGCGTTGGGCAGCACCGCCTAAACAGGTTTAAACTATTCCAGGCTCCACAAAGTCTGCTCTTCACTTTTTCCCTTAGAACTGTTCAAACTCTCAAAGTAATCACTCTATTCTCTTTCTAAAGACCTGCACTTGCTCAGCTCTTATAAGGAAACACTAACTATCTAAAGCACTACACCCTCCTTGACTTCTCATAAGTATTAGGCTCCCGATTGGGCCTTCCTGATCAAGTGAAAAATCAGTTCCCTTCCTTAATCTGATCAGTAAAAAAACAGTTCCCTATACTAATCTGGTATGTCCAAGGGTCAGTTTCAAGGTTACTCTCCAGTCCAGTTGGTTAATCTGGGAATTCTGAGGCAATGTTACAATTGCCTTATGTACACAGACAACCCTCTCCTCCTTCCAACAAACTCTAATACATGTGAGAGATGCAGTTACACAGCCAAACTGGAGGCAGAGCTCTCTCAACCCAAGACTGGCACAGTCAGTCAGGAGGAAAAGGTAACCACCCACACCACAAATCCAGTCTCACACAGACCTATTGCATTTGCATACCCAACACATAAACACACAAAAACATACTCGGAGGCTTTAAATAAAAATCTGCCTAAACAGCAAAAACCTCCTAAGCAGATATCCAAGCAACAGCCACCCCTCAACAATACCCACAAATCACATATCTCACAAAATCAGTGTGCCTCACAGTCACAGCCCTTAAGGCCAAACAACACATCAAATACATTTGTTATAGGGGACTCTATTGTCCGGCACACTGACGTCCCGCTCACCAGACTGAACAAGGAGAAGGTCACTGTAAGCTGCCTGTTGGTTGCCAGAATCCGCCACATAATGCAAGCACTCAGGTCACTGCAAAGTAAGTACAAGTATGACTGCGTCATTGTCCATGCTGGTGTGAATGACCTGAGACGTACCTCCCTGGACTACATGAAAAGAGACATAGAGGAGCTCTCTGACCATGTAGCCCAGGTTGGTATGACCCTGACCTTGAGTAGCATCTTGCCCTCACCAAGAATGATGCCACAGTATAAAGACAAAATGATCAGTTTCAACAAATGGCTAAAGTATTGGTGTCATTCAAAGGAGGTCCAGTGTCTGTCAGCCTGGGATGACATGCTTGACAAGCCACGTTGCTTCGCTAGGGACGGCTTGCACCTGTCACCCTTAGGCTTTCGTATACTGGCCAAGACTCTTGCCACCCCCATAGTGCCTTTTTTAGGCAAGGCTCAAAGGACAAACCCACCTCCATAGACAACCCAAGGATAAAAAAACTAAAGGTAATGCTACTCAGTGCCATAAGTCTAAACCTCAAGATGCACGCACTCAAGGCTCTCTTCAGTATGGAGAAAATTGATGTCTCTGCAGTAACAAAAACCTGGTTCAAGGCTCCTGAGAGCACCCGAGCACTACCAGGTTAAAACTCATACCATGCGTTTCGGCCCCAAAATGCAGACGGAAGCACAAAAGGAGGGGGGAGTATCTATATTCATCAAAGATACCTACACCTCCAGGTTAGTGGCACTGCACAAAGCATCAGAAACCATACATGTGCAACTATCAGCGGGTAAAACTGCCTTTCAGTTTGTAGCCTGCTACAGAACACCTTCCCTATTACAGAAACCCCACTTGGCATTCCTGAGAACACTGGAGAATATGAAGGTCTCTCCAAACACTATGTTATTGGGTGACTTCAACTACCCAAACATTGACTGGGAAAACTACTCAAGCCCAAACACCCTCGCCCAATGGTTCCTTGAATTTATAAACTCTAACGTGATGGAACAACTGGTCACCACTCCCACAAGAGGGAACAACATATTGGACCTGGTCATCACCGACATGGGGACTCTATGTTCCACACCAGAGGTAAACCCCTCATTGGTAAGATCAGACCATAAACAAATTTCCCTGGACATCCATATCCCGTCCCCACCCCCAGCCAAGGAAATCACTGTAAAGAATTTCTCAAAAGCCAACTTTGCACTTCTCAAGACTGAGGTGGAATCCTTCAAAGCCCCCAGGCCAGAGGATAATACAGCCCAATCCACAGAATCCTTTACAAATGCATTCTATGAGCACCTGCAGGAATGCATGGATCGTGCTATCCCAAATAAAACCAAGACTCACTCCTCCAAAAACAGGAGACCAGTCTGGTGGACCCCGGCCATAAATAAGCTATACAACAGAAGGAGGAAGCTACTACATGACACAACAAAATCCCAAACAGGGAAGGCATCTCTGATCAGTATTAGCAAGAAACTTTGATCCCTCATAAAATCAGCAAAGGCCAGTTTCGAAAGAAAAATTGCCCTAGACACTAAAGATAATCACAAGGCCTTCTTTAGTTATGTCAGGAACATGGGTGGAAACTCCCAGATATGCTCTGAATTGTTGCATAACAGTACAAAATATACCGAACCTACAGACATAGCC
Organism: Protopterus annectens; assembly: GCF_019279795.1. NCBI lineage: Eukaryota > Metazoa > Chordata > Ceratodontiformes > Protopteridae > Protopterus > Protopterus annectens. The sequence continues at coordinate 1,769,270,085 of NC_056731.1, forward strand.
AACACCCTGGCAGACAGATTCAGTGCAAACTTCTCCCCCCCTTCCCCCCCAAAGGAGCAAACGCCTATCCCAACTGAATGTAACCTCCCTGACATCACAGATGCACAGGTGAAAGCTGCCCTCTCCAAAGCAAAAAAATACAGCATCTATGGGACGGGACGGTGTCCCAGGCTGTGTCTTACATGAGCTCCAAGAAGAACTGAACCTTCACATTAAGTCACTGTTCAAACTTAACCTTACTACAGGATATGTACCCAAAGAATGGCGCACAGCTACAGTGGTCCCACTCCACAAAGGTGGTGCCACAACGGACCCCAGGAACTATCGCCCCATAAGCCTGACTAGTCTGGTCTATAAAGCTATGGAGCATATTATCATGGAACTCATAAACAAAGACATTGGGAGCCTCCAGACACTGGACCCTACCCAATTCAGCTTAGTTAAGGGCAGATCTTGCCTCTTAAACCTAGTTGATTTCTTTGAAACAGTTACCAAAGCCATAGATGAGGGCAAGGTAGTCCACACAGCCTACCTGGACCTCGCAAAAGCCTTCGACACAATACCCCACTCGGCCATCATAAATAAGCTTACCAGCTTAAATATCAACCCCTATATCACAAGATGAGTTGCAAACTGGCTCAGAGATAGAACCCACATGGTCAGAATCGCAGGTGCCATGTCCGAATCTAAACCAGTTACAAGTGGCATCCCACAGGGCTCAGTTCTGGGACCTCTCTTGTTTGGTATATACTTCTCTGAGGTTCAGGCTAACACAGGGGGATTATGGCTGACAAAGTTTGCAGATGACTGCAAACTGGGGGCCATAATCAAATCTCCAGCTGACACAAGCATCCTCCAAAAGGGTCTCACAGAGATGGATGCTTGGTGCCAGAGCCACGGCCTCAAGCTAAATGCTAAAAAGTGCATAGTCATCCCCTTTGGGAAAAACAAGGTGCCCACAAATTACCACATAGGTGGTAATCCATTAAGTATGGAAGAAGTAATTAGAGATTTGGGGACCAACGTAGATAGTAATCTCTCCTTTGATAATCACGTTGTCAAAGTGGTTAGAAAGACCTTCTATATAGCCCACCTTATCACAAAAGGGTTCGCATCTAGATCAAGAGAGGTCATTGTGCCCCTCTACTCGTCACTCATCAGGCCCATAATCGAATACAATGCCCTTTTTGGGATGTACCTTACCCGACACCTGCAGCAACTGGAGAGACCCCAAAAGTACCGCACCAAGAGGATTATGGGCTACAAACAAATGTCCTATGCAGCTCAACTAAAGAAACTCCAGCTCTACTCAGTTGCTTACCACCTATTCAGAGGCGATCTATGCCTGACGTACAAAGCCATGTCAAACCCAGAATTAATGGACATGCTCCACCTCAAAAAATCCAAGTCCCTTAGAGCTACATGCTCCAGGGACCTAAACCTCAGCACAAAAATAAATAGAACATGCTGGAGGGACAGATTCATTTCCCAGAGGCTCCCCTCACTCTGGAATAGAATCCCAATTCATGTTAGACATAGCTCCTCGCTGACCCTCTTCAAGCAAAATCTGGACGCGTGGATGGGAAATCACAAATTCACCCCTGGGATCTCTTCTGTGTCCCTGCTAGACAGAGGCACAGTAAACTAATCTTAAAAGGGTACCTTCTGTGACCTACTTTACAGAGGCACAGTAGGCTAATCTAATATGGAGATGGAAACCAAATACACTCTGGCTAGGCTTATAAATGCCCTAGGGCAGATAGCCTAATATCTACCTAGGAACCAATATGTTGGTATTTATTGTAATACTTTGCTTTGAAAGTATGTGGAATGAAGTGACATTATAGTTTTGTGTTTTATTATTTAATTGTAGTAATTGGTAATGTTTTAATTACTCAATATATAAAAGGTGAAAGTGGAAAGATTGTTTTATCTGATGAAGTTGGTGACGAAAACGTGATTTTATATTGTCAGCGTTAAACCATTTTGTGCTGGTTTCTACACTAAAGCTGTTCATGTTTCAACCATCTAGGTTCAAGGTGCTTTTGTGTAGGTTTTCAAGTAACTTTCAAGTAACCTTCCATTGATTTGGTTCTAGTTTTTGTTTTTCGGATGGACACCCAGTTGGTTATGACTGCGGACAGTGGTAGTAAGGGATCTGAGGTTGGAGAGCTTTGGAAGCTCATAGGGCAGTTGATGCAGCTTGTGGGACTTCTTACACCCATTAACTAATCCATGGCTTTGCTGTTATCTTCATTACCTTTACTTGGAAACCATGAAGTAGTTAGGCGTTCTGCTTCGAATGAAGGAACGACCGTAAGTAAGGAACAAGAGGTTCGAGATGATTTTGGACTTAATATTGCTGACAATGGGAGCCTGGACGGCTTCCCTCACATTACTTTTAATAATGAGACTGAGAGTAATCCCTTTGAAGGGTCGCGAGCTAACACAAATAAAATAAGCTCGCAGGCAGGAGTGGACAGCAATGTTTGCTTACTAGGTACCAAGAGACAATTAACAGACATTTTAAATGTCAAATTTGAATTTGAAAAGAAGCCGTCTAACACTAGTACTAATGGAACATATGTTAATATGTTAAATGACTTGGACTACTTTTTGTACAAATACAAAATGCTTGACATGGACAATGCATATTTGAAACATTGCTTACACTTGAACATTGTGCCAAAAGGCCTTAGAGTATGTAAATACCCTAATAATGTCTCTGAGGGTACTGACTTTCACTACGACTTAATGATTGCTTTTGATAAATGTGGCTTTGATATAATGAGGGCTATAATTAAGAACAATGAGTGTGAGATGGAAAAACTATACACAATAATAGAGCGAATCAATAAAGGTATAATTAATGACTTATTATTTACAGTGGAAGAAGAAAAAGGAAATTACTACAAATTATTAAAAAAATTGGAAGTTAGATGTGTAGAAGTGCAAAATAGGAAGGTTGGTAAAATTGAGAGAGATATGAATGAATTAATACAAAACCAAGACACACTATCCTAAACCCAAATTTTGGGGAAGGAGAGGTAGCAGTTTTCAGCAGAAGGAAATTCTTAAACCCAGGGGAAATGAAGACTCATTTCACAACGAAAATGGTTTAGATATTTCAGAATACCCTCCACTACGAAGGTCTGAAAGGTTAATGTTCAAGGAACTGGTTGACTATAATTCAAAAAACTACAAGGGGAGGGAATGGAGGCCTCAGGGGAGGAAACAGCCAGTATGGAACCAGTAGATGGTATATTTAATGATGGTTTTAAATGGACACACAAAGACTTTAACATTTTTAACTATTCTAGTATTCCAGTGACTAAAACCTTTTTTGAATTATTTTCTAAAGGTTTTGGTTTTATACCTAAGCAGAGAACTGACATTTTTAAATTATTGGTAGATATTAAACTTTTTGTTAGAAAGAAAAACATGGAGTTGTTTTTCAAAGGAAAGAAAATTAGTTCCAAAGAAGACGGTTTAGTGCGTAGAAGCACATTTAACCCACCTTTGCATCCTCAATTGAGAAATTTTGAAATTGCAGTAGAAAGTGAATTAAGAACTTCCTTGAGACGACACAATGTACACCCCAACCTAACTCTGGCAGAATAGGAAACTCTTACAGATATGAGTAATAACATAAATTTAAGGGTTATGAAACCAGACAAGGGTGGGGGGGTAGTACTTATAGACCACATTTTACATGAAGGGAAAATGATGGAAATTTTAAATAACTCTGATAAATATATAAGAACTTCCATCAACGAAATTAACATAGCGTATAAAAAATATATATGGTACTAAATGACCTATTAATGGAAGGATTGATATATATGGACACCTACAAATATCTACATGTTGAGAAACCCAAAGTGCCTTCAATTTTTGGTATTCCAAAGGTGCATAAGGATGTGAATGACCCACCTTTGAGAGCTATCGTTTCTGTGGAGGGTTCAGTGACTGCACCTTTGGCAAAATATGTGGACTCAAAGGTTAAAAAGTTGGTGTTGAACAATGGTAACATACTTAAGGACTCTTGGGATTTTCTGAGAAATTTGAATCACACTTTATTTACGGATAGGTTGACATTTGGTACTCTTGATGTTGTAGACTTATTCACTAGTATACCGCATGATGTTGGTTTGGAATGGTTTGAGGAAATGTTGGTGGGTTTTACTGAGATTGCTTATAACAAATTCAGAAGAGTTTTGGTCTTGATGGAAGTTGTACTGAAAAACAACTATATTTTTTTTGAAGGTGAATATTTTAAACAATCTAGAGGTGTGGCTATGGGGTCACATTGTGCTCCCACATATGCTAATATTATTATGGCCTACTAGGAAAACAAATACATTTTAAATTCTTCTTACGAGAGTTATTGGACATTTTATGGTAGATTTTTAGATGATCTGTGTTTTTTATGGGATGGACATGAAGACAATTTTGAGTCATTTGTTGAATACATTAATGCTACAACTAGTTTTTTACATTTTACACATAAATTTGATTACCATGAGTTAAACTTCTTGGACGTAAATATAAGTAAGACAAAAGATGGTTTTATGTCTAGGATATACTGAAAGGAGACTTTTTTGAACTCCTATTTACATTATACTAGTTCATATCCACCTCACCAAAAGAAAGGAGTAGTGAAAGGTCAATTAGTACATTTAAGCAGGATGACCTCTGATGATGAAACCTTTCACTGTGAGTGTAGGGTATTGAAAGGGTGATTTTTGAACAGAGGGTACCCTTGTGACCTGTTTGATCAGATTTCTGAGGAAGTAACTGAAGGAAGGAACAGTAAATTTGCCCCTATTTTAGGGAAACTACAAATGATTAATGAACATAAATCTGATGAAAAATTAAATGAAAATTACAGTTCGGGAATTATAACTACATATTATGGTCAGTCAGGATTAGTTAGGAGAATTATTGAGAAGGAATGGAAAAACTTTGCGATGTTGTCTGATTTAAAACATATTTTTGACAATAATTTGAAGTACACTTATCATAAAGGAAACAATATTAAGAGCTTACTAGAAAGAGGTGTAAGTAGATATAATTTTGAGAATGGTACAAAAAAGAAAAAAGGTTTATTATGTGCGGCAGTTGTAATTATTGTTCACATCTTATAACAGGGGAGGTTGTATATTTACAAGCAAGGAAAAGGAAATTAATTCTAAACACCTTCGCTAATTGTAATATGAAGGGTATTATTTATTTGGCTGTATACAAAGAATGTGATTCATTTTATGTTGGTAAAAGTGAAAGGAAATTAAAACAAAGAATCTACGAACACTTTTACGACATTAGGACAAAATGTGAAAATAATGCATTATATAAGCACAGTGTTTTATGCAAACAAGCAGAATTTCAGTTTTTTATACTGGAAGTAGTAGCAGGGGACCCTAGGGGAGGTATGTGGGAAACACTAGTGGAGTACAGAGAATTGTATTGGCAGATAATTTTGGAAGCCAGTAAACTCCCAGGACTTAATGACATGATTTCACTTGCACCAGTACAGAAATTAAGAGCAGCAAAGCTATAATTTTTTAGCTTATATATAGCATCTTGGAAATTGTTCCAAATGTATATTAGTTCTTTTATAAATTTTACCAAATGACGTTGTCCTGTTCGATTCTCAGCTAGATCGTCTTCTGGGTGGAGACATGCGTGAATGGGCGTACCATTGTTGAAGGTTGTGCGTCAGAGCCGGTAACTCGGTACGTAAAAATCTACTGCCACTCATTAGTGGACCGGAGTTCCGCTGTGGCGACCCCTAACCGGGAAAAGCCGAAAGACACAACAACAACTCTGTAGTGAATTTGAATACTTTTATGATGCTTACAGCATTTCAATTTTGAATTGTTGTAATCTGGTATATTTGCCAGTAGGGGGAATAAATAGGACACTTTGTTTTTTAATTGATATTTTATATCTATTAAAATTGATATAATATATATAGGAATAGTTTTTATGTTTTTTAAAATTAATTTTATAAATTATACATCTTATATGTTGGTATTTATTGTAATACTTTGCTTTGAAAGTATGTAGAATGAAGTGACATTATAGTTTTGTGTTTTATTATTTAATTGTAGTTCCAATTTCATTGGTAATGTTTTAATTACTCAATATATAAAAGGTGAAAGTGGAAAGATTGTTTTATCTGATGAAGTTGGTGACGAAAATGTGATTTTATATTGTCAGCGTTAAACCATTTTGTGCTGGTTTCTACATTAAAGCTGTTTGTGTTTCAACCATCTGGGTTTGAGGTGCTTTTGTGTAGATTTATAATAGTCATTCCCAAGTAATCTTAAAGTCATGATAAAAAGTTAATATAATAATCACATTCTGACATTCTTTGTAAAATCATCTGCATACCGGAGTCAAACCCTGCCTTTTCATTAAGCTCAGAGATTTTGCACATTACGCCACAAGGAAAGCTAGGTTAACAGGTGCATTTTATTCACTAAGTACTGCCCAGAGTGCTGAAGGCCATCCATCACCACTAAGCCTGTTTGCACTGTAGAAGGCACACCAAATGTAGTGTTTCACAGTTTCTTTCAGTAGAGAACTCTGTTTGCTCACAATGTACTGCCACTCAAATGGGGAAGGCAAGCCCAACATTTCATTTCTGATTTGAGCTTTGGAGCTAACATTGAAAGGTATAACAAAGCATGCAGAGCATACATATGCAATATGTGAAGATAAAACTGATCTGTTGTAAATGTAATCAGTTTCACAAAATTTCCTCTGTGATTCTTACTTGTGTAAAGGTTGCCAGGGAGCACCACAGAACACCACTAACTACTTGTACTTCATGGCTAGAGTTCAAAATATCGAAGTCTGCGCACACATGCACTAATACTGCCAACCTCTACACAAATACATTTCTCACCATTGTGGTTTAGGAAATGATTTGGAACAAAAGTATTGCTACCAGATGATATTAGTTCATTACCCAGAAAATGTGTAATATCCTCAGGTAAAATACAGTGAACTATGTGGTTAATTCATTGCTTCATTCTGGACAGTTGGGTCTACACTGCAGCACTGACACAGATGATATAATTTTTTTTACAAATGATATGCAACCACATACAGCCTTGACACGCAGATATCATAATTTTTTACCCCTCCTGCATTGGAATATTAAGAATTGCTTGGTACTGACAGTCTGTATTGCCCATGCATGACCACATGCTATTGTTAATATCAGTAATATTCATTAAGTTGTACATATCATGATCATAACCCGATGATCCATAAATGATTCATTGTCCATCCTGTGTATCCTAATGGTATGTGTCTCATATACACCAGACAGATAGGTAGGTGTTACTCTCAGCTCTGCAGTATACACTAATGACAGCATAGCTGACATACGTCAGCAGTATATATGCATTTTTGATCATAACATTGACCTTCCTTCTTCATATCAACAAATATGGATTGGCACAAAAGCTTCAACATCACAATATCTTCTCTGACACAGACTAAGAAGCTAATACTATGTACACTGCACTTTCACAGTTTGAAACTCAGATATCTGCTGTAGTGCTTGTGTTAAATACTGTGTTCTCCAGATTGTGTCAATAAATAGGCAGTGTATTCTAATTTCACAGCAGTCAACTTGTGAGTGTGTGCATATGGAATTGTGAAAACATGACATTAGCTAATGTTGTCCACAATACAGTAGTAGACTGGAGTTAATTTTCAATTTAGGGTAAGTCCACATCAATTCCAGATATTTCTCCCACTATCATCTTCTCTGCAACACCACACTGATGTCATCCTATATAAAGTGCACTCTGAAAATATGAAAGTCAGACTTCTATGGTGGTGCTTGTGTTATGTGCTGTGTTACTGTGCCTTATAGACTGATTACTAGATTGGTAGGGGATTCTATTCTCCCAGCAGTCACATTGTGTGGGTATGGAGTTGTGTAAATGTGACTTTAAATACTTCTGTCCACAATACAGTAGTAGCCTGGAGTTAATTTTATACTGCAGGGTGAGTTCACATAAATTATAGACCCTTCTCCCACCATCATCTTCTCTGCAACACCACACTGATGTCATCCTGTATAAAGTTCACATTCATGCTATGAAAGTCAGACATCTGTGGTTGTGCTTGTGTTAAGTACTGTGCCCTCTGGATTGCACTGCTAGCTTAGTGGGGGGTTCTAATCTCCCAGCAATCAACTATGTATGTGTGTGTATGCATGCGTGTGTGTGTGTGTGTGTGTGTGTGTGTGTGTGTGTGTGTGTGTGTGTGTGTGTGTGTGTGTGTGTGTGTGTGTGTGAGCATGTGGGTGTGTGTGTGTGTGTGTGTGTGTGTGTGTGTGTGTGTGTGTGTGTGTGTGTGTGTGTGTGTGTGTGTGTGTGTGAAGTTATGTAAATATGACCTTAACTACATCTTTTCACAAAACACTAGTAGCATGGAGTTAATTTTACACTGCAGGGTGGGTTCACATCAATTTCAGACCTTTCTTCCTCCATCATCTTCTCTGTAACACCACAATGATGTCTTCTTCTATAAAGTGCATGCTCATACTATGAAAGTCAGAGTTCTATGGTGGCATTTGCGTTAAGTACTGTGTCCTCTAGATTGCATAATTAGATAAAGAGGGTCTTCTATTCACACAACAATCAACTTGTCTATGTGATGGTTTATCCATTTCATCACCGGAGGATTAAGAGAAAAGGTGTACTCATTTGACTCACACGCATGGGACATTTACATGTTTAGATCAATCTCACATCCCCTTTTCAGTCTGCCCAAAAACACATACTGTTTGCAGATTGCACTGCTAGCTTAGTGGGGGGTTCTAATCTCCCAGCAATCAACTATGTGTGTGTGTGTGTATGCATGTGTGTGTGTGTGTGTGTGTGTGTGTGTGTGTGTGTGTGTGTGTGTGTGTGTGTGTGTGTGTGTGTGTGTGTGTGTGTGTGTGTGTGTGTGTGTGTGTGTGTGTGTGTGTATGTGTGTGTGTGTGTGTGTGTGAAGTTGTGTAAACTACATCTTTTCACAAAACACTAGTAGCATGGAGTTAATTTTACACTGCAGGGTGGGTTCACATCAATTTCAGACCTTTCTTCCTCCATCATCTTCTCTGTAACACCACAATGATGTCTTCTTCTATAAAGTGCATGCTCATACTATGAAAGTCAGACTTATATGGTGGCATTTGCGTTAAGTACTGTGTCCCCTAGATTACATAATTAGATAAAGAGGGTCTTCTATTCACACAACAATCAACTTGTCTATGTGATGGTTTGTCCATTTTATCACCGGAGGATTAAGAGAAAAGGTGTACTCATTTGACTCACATGCATGGGACATTTACATGGTTATATCAATCCCACATCCCCTTTTCAGTCTGCCCAAAAGCACATACTGTTTGCAACACATTGATGGTGTCATAATTTCAATAATCCACTTATGCCACTAAAGTCAGATCTCTCCTTTGGTGCATGTGCAAAATGCATTTGGTTTGTAGATTGCATTAATTGATAGGTAGTGGGTTCAAATACAGCATTGAGACTGTCCTGAATGTGTGTTTGTGTGAATGCAAATAAACGCAGAAGTGTCTTACACCTCTTACTACTGACTACATTTAAAATAGCAAATAGTTGTATAAGTCATTTTTGCACACACATCTTTGCATGCACAGCTTATGTCATCCTTTCAAAGATGTAGTGTGGCTCATACACAATCAGACTACTCCTTTGGTGCTTGCAAATAATACACTTGTTTGTAGATTGTGCCAGTGCATAAGCAGAAAGATTAAATATAGGAATGGATGTCATTTGTGAGCACCTGTTTCTTCCTTTTACTGTGCAGAACAGGCTGAAAATACATATATGATGTGCATTTATACAGTGTGCTTGAGCTGTGCAACCACTTTTTACTGGTAAAATTAAGGTAATACACAATGGTGATGTCATACATTGAAAAGTGCAGTGTTACGGTTGTAAAATAAATCTGTATCTGTGCTTGAGTTTTAGTAAACATTTATTAGCCTGTGATCTCAGCTATATATTTCAAATCCCATCACTGCTTACAGTCAACATACATGTTAACAGTGTTGACACCCACATGTGCTATGTAAACGTTTAAATCTTCTTTCCTGTTACAAGAGCATATTCTACATTTCCTTTGGAAAGGCTGTTTTGAAGACTGATACTGTCATTTGAAGGGACTATCATTCCTTCACAGTTGTAGTAACACCTCCTCAGGAATGAAGACATGAGATGATGTAATGCATGTTGTTGCCTAAGTAAGGCATGTGTTCCACCACATGATTCATAATAGCTGTTCTGCCATCAGTGACAACAATAGGAGGCTATAGGTGGGTTTGCATATATCTAGCATTGGGCAATGTTGTCTGACATACTGCAAGAATTTTTCTAAGTAATTACCAGGACATGTGTTCCTTCATTCATACACATGATGTAATGCTTTCACGTGACCACAGATATTATAATTCATGATACACTTATACCATGGCACATACATCAGTCTCACTATGGTGTTGTTTTTATTAACTATTAGGCAAGTGTTTCAAACCACCACTGAGCATGTGCATTTGTGTCCTTAACTGTTCTGCAGGACAGACATCCACCCCAATTACCAATTATACATTGAAGATATAGAGTGGCAGAGGCCTTCTCCATCAACTTTTAGCAGACAAAATTTATAGGCAGATAAAGTACAGCTCACTGAATGACTTCATATAGCTGTGATAACAGTTCCACTGTGGCAAATGTGATTAATAGCCATCTTGTTATTTGGAGGAGTTGCACAGCTTGATGTTCAGTTCTAGCATAGAGATTCATTTTGTGTGAATGTACTGATGTCACACAACAAACTATTGCATCACATTGCATCAGTCTTATCCCTTCATACATTACATGAACACATGTGAGCATAGCTTTGAATTTCCTGAAAGCACCCATTTCTTCTGCCAGTGTAATTGCCAGAGTGCTACCTTGGCACATGCATTGAGTACGAGTGTGCTGCAGTTCATGCATGGTATGTGTACAGACATACAGAGAAGTTGTCCTTGACCATGGAAGATTGATACAGGATTGATCACAACTGTGTGCACATGAACATAATCATTTAATTACCATCAGTCTGACATGCTGATATGACATTCATTCTTACAGATCCTTTCTTAATTCACACATTAATGTAATTTTTTTGTGTCAAAACCCATCTCCTGTGGCAGACACAGGCAATATACAGCTCTGGGGAATACATTGCATCACGGTGTGGGTTTTGCACCTGTTCTTATCTGTTGCCACAAAAACTCTGCCAGGCAGATGGGTCTTACACAAAGGTATCACTTATGTCACACTCTGCTGCCACATTTGTAATACTACACACACCTACATATGGTATACGTAACTATTAGAATATTGAGGTGCATAATTCCCTTCAAGGGTGATCCTCCTCATTCATGGGTTAGGTCTAGTTCTGTGGCATACATCATTAATACACCAGTCAGTGATGACATTGATGGCATGAGTTGATTCTTGCAAAAGGTGATTGTGGATTCTAAGTCATTCTTATATTCCAACAAGTTATACTAACAAAATACACCCTGTGCAAATATCCTATTATGTATTTACTGTCCATGTGAACTATCATCTTAACTGTGTACATCTGTATAAATATATATATATATATATATATATATATATATATATATATATATATATATCTTCCCCTTCATCCTTTCCCTGTACAATACTTTGGTAAATAAAATACTGCAGTTGCTGCCACCATATAGAAGTGAAAATTGGGCATTGCCTGTGCTCTCCACCTCCTGGATTATATTTACCTTCCTTTTGCTATCTTACTTCCCCTCGGTTGCCATATGAATTTATCACAAAATACTTGTATTTTCTCTATCCATTTTTATTTATTTCGTTTTTTTCTTTCTATACATTTTTGATCCTTTCTGAAAGGAGGCCAACACCCAAGTATGTATAACACTCTAAATAGAATCATCATTTGAACAAGGTGAATTCTCCCAGTTATTGCAAAAACCTTATTAGATAATCTCCATCACAACATCTCAATCTGCTCTAAAAACATGTTCATCATTGATATTCTTTAACTCATCCCCGTTTCCTTCCAATCTTAGAGCCAGATGTTTCATAGTCACTCTTTTTCTATTAAATCCTCTTATATAGCATTCCTTGTCCATCCTAATCTAACTTGAAATGTTTTAGATCAATTGCATTCTAATCTTGATTCCACTGTAAAATTTTCAAAAATGTCCAACACCCCTAACATCACCAAGTCTAGCCTGTTTGTTTCAAGTGTGCAATCATCTGCAAAAAGTTTAAACAACGTCCATTTACATTCTGCATCTCATAGAAAGTGTCCTACCCTTTGAGCTAATACCTTTATTGCTAGGGGGAACAAAGAGTGGAATCATCTTAAAAGATCTACTCCTTTTCTCCAACAACAAATACCCCGAACAATGTTTCAATGAAAGCATTTCAAAGTAACTCAGAATAAATCGTTTTTTGCTGGGGGAGCAAGTGCCTTGCACCCGCCATGTGCAGAGTCCACACACTCCTAAACTTAAATATACCCACTATGACATCACATAACAGTGGAGAAAAGAGAATTCAACAGCTACTGAGCTAGCGATAGGCTCCTCAAAGAGGGGGATAGCCCTGACTAATTTAAATGTCCTTGGTTAATATCCCATTTACCATCATGTGTGCCCCTGGTCTATTATGAAAAACAGCTATTAGAAAGAGCAGTTATCTTCACTACATTGCATCCCACCTAGTCTGCCCTATCATCTTCATTTGTTTTGTATTAGAGCCTATGACCAACTCTATTCTATTGTGCCCATGTAAACAGCTCTGGCGCATACTACACTGCCAAGGTGTCCACCTCAGTGTTTGGCATTTACTGTTATGTTTTGGAATGCCAGTATATGTTATTATATGAGCAGAAAGCCACCTATCACTTATTTGCACTTACTGTACTCAAGGATCTCTCTCCCCTAATCAAAAATCAATCTACATGACTAGCTTGGTTATCTGTTCCTCTAGAGAAGGTATATTCCTGCACTTCAGAGTGTCGCAGTCTTTAATTGTCTACTCACCCTTCGACTTCCTCCCATTGCCTTAGGCCCTGTCTCACCCTAATTATCTGTTCCCTCCTGCCAAATCTTTTGTTTTCCAATTGACTACTTCATTAAAATTTCCCACAGCAAGTTCACATTTGCATTTATATTACATCAATATTACAGCTATCCCTCTTGTTATATGGCATAGAAAGCCTTGAAGAAGATGATGGGCACCGGAGTTTGGGCCATACTTATCACTATTGACAATCTATATCCAAACCTACAGTAACCCACATTCCTTTACCATCTGAGCATTTTTCACCTATATGATTAGAGACTTCCTCACCATAATCACTACTTCTGTCTTTTCTTCACCTTGAACCATACTGCATTCCACCATTTTATAATTTCCCCATCCCAGTTTCAAGGCTTCCTCTCTTTTCAGCTTTATTTCCTGTAATTTATTTATTTATTTGCTTTTGTTTACCAGGAAAGTCCGACTGAGTAATACCCATTTTCAGCAGAGGCCCAGGGAGTAAAGCTCCATTTGCTTACATTGTATTACACTAAGTGCCAGTTAAGCACCGAGTAGTTACATTTCTATTTGCATTTATATACAAACAGTAGGTACATTTATACAGTCTAAGATTTTAGAGAGGTGGAAGTTACTAAAGTGAAAGCCCACATGCAACTTAGTGGATTGTACAGGCAGCAGTTATGTATAAAAATTGTTTTGTCATTTCAGTAAGAGGTTGAGTGTATTCTGTTTAAGGAGTGTATTTGGAGAGAATCATATGGTGAACACAAAGTCTCAAACTTGTGATGATCGTGTGCAAGACCAAGACTGGGTTAAGATGCTGTTTAAGCAGTAGTTTAAAACTATTGTGTTTGTCAAGGAGTTTTATTTGTGTGGGGATACTATTCCAAAGTTTAGTAATATACTGGGAGTCAAGTGAGTCTCCTGCCACATTATTTGACTTCTCTGTAAGTAATAAGAACTTGTTCTTAGAGTGGAGGTCCCTTGCTGGACAGTAGGTCAATAATAAGTTTAGTGCGTGGTATTTTTTCTGGAGATGAATGAGTTTGTGTGCTGTAGTTAGTTTTAAATATGTTCGGTAGTTTTATTACATCCTGTTTAGCTCTCTTTACCTTCCTCCTAATCTCTCTTTTAGTTGGGTGGCACCCCCTCCCCCCAGTGTTTCATGGTATTATATTTATGCTCACTGATCTTGTCTCAGTTCCCTTCTATCCTCCTCATAGCATTTAGTGCTTCCCAGCCTTAGTTTAACAAGACTTTGGATCCTCCAGACTTATGCTCAGCTTCCAAAAAACAAGCTGGTGCTTGAAACCCTAACAGCTAGCTGCTGACATAGAATGCTCCTGTGTCCCCTAAATTAAATTGCTTCATTCATCAAATGCCTAACAGCAAGTTCCAGTGAGATTCTTAAGCACCTAAGTAGTCACCTGCACCCATAATATAAGCACACTCCCATAATACTGACTCCCTGAAATGTTGTCTTCACATAGCGACATATTAAGATACACTGCATGCATACATACAATTTACACTTATACTTATCACTTTAAGACTGCATTGTGTAATGCATACTATGAACATCTACTTCATGTCTAAAATGAACAGCGCACAAATTATTCATTATTTTCAGTCATTTCCCCATGCAGCATTGCTCCCACATCAATGCTATCAGCCTGTTTAAACAGTAAACCAAAATTCTTGTAAACATGACGAGTATGTGTTAGCTTCAGACATACCCCACAAGTATTTTACAGGAATTCTACTGGTCCCCTTAGTAAGGAGATACACTCAACCATTACTAAAATCAACATTTATGTTAAGTATTTACTACAGTCAACATTCTATACACATTTTTAAATAGTCAAAAGAAACTATGAATTTTGAAGTTCAGTAGACATGCTCAACTGACATTGAAGTATTGTGCAAACCTAGCACCTGCTCCAGACTTTTTTTCAAAACACAGAATTGTGAAGGCTTTCGTGTCCCAGAGGTTAAGAACTCAAACCCTTACCTGGTTTATTCAGCCAGCCTCACATCATATCTAAACTTTTTTGGCGGTTTGGTGAATCAGGAAATCTGGCTGCATCTATTGTTTTCTCTTTCCTTTCTTGAGGCCTTCTTGAAGTCTAAGCTCTTCTTCTCCCCAAAAAATTCAAAGCATCCCCTCACCTTCTTGAAATATGCCTCTCTACTTTTGGGATCAGTCCATTTCCTGTAGGGTATTACATTTCTGAAGTACCTTCTACAGTAGCTTTTTCCACCCTTCTGGAACCTCACTGAGAGGCAGGCAATGTTGTATGCTGTAGTTTCTGGATAAATTGCTGAACCAGATCTAGAGTGAAAAACCTTTGATTCTGATTTCTCCACTATTACAATAAGTTTGTCATGGGAGACAATTCACTAAAAATAGACCATTCACTTTAGTTCCTGCCTTTCTTCACTAAATACCACTCATCACTGACAAAAAGATTTGGAATAATCCCGAAAAGCTCTCACAAGGGTACCTTCCTCTCTAATACCATGAAGCAGGTAAACATTTTTTAGAAGCCAGTCTTTGGCTGCCTAGGAATATAACTTTGAAATAACCCATGGGAGCCTCTTGTCTCCTGTTTTCCTCCCCACTCTGAATTCTATCTACTTCCCAATCCATGTCAGTAGGAGCGTTCAAAGCAAGAAGAAATTTTCTGTGAAAGTATGACAACAGATTGGAGTTCATCACTGTTGCTGGTGTTCCTTGCAATCTTATGTTTCCTCAATACTGTTGAGTTTCTAAATCAACTATTTTAGTTACTAGCACATTAATCTCCCTCTTTCTCTCATTAACTAAAGTATCAACAACTGTTATTCAGATATTTTATCATTAACTCTTTTAGGTCACACTGCACATGTTGTAAATCTTCTGCATGGTAAAATGTACTCTCACTGCTTTTTAAACCATTTTACAGGCCCTAATTCTCTAGGGAAACAGCTTTAAGTATATCTAACAATTTTGGTAGCGCTTCCTTCTCTGTAAACTCAACTGTGATCGCCAAAGTCATTTGGGTGATGTTTACAATCTCTTTCTCTACCTTTCAGTGTATTTTGTTGCCTTGGACTTTACTAGGTTTCATTTTTCTCTGAGAAACATTCAGAGCTAAGGAAAATTATTCTTCCATGTTGGGCTGCTAGCCACATCCCCCAGTGTATCAAAGAATATCATTCCTATCCAAGGAGTAAGATCACTGTTATGTTTTTTCCATTATTCATGGTGACTAATATTTTTATTAAATTCTCTTTTATATATTTAACTTTTGCTGCAGATATACATACCATCATCCTTTCAAGACAGTCTGCTTTGCAGAAATTAGAGCTTCTGCCCTTTATTACTGAACCTCCAGTAATAATTTCTTTCTGATCTCCTGCTGTTTCTGTTTCTTATAAATCCTTCATGATTGTTAATGTTTGACGGATAAGGGATTCATCATGTATACCTGATGACCTATTGAACATTATAATGCCTTGTATAGTTTTGTTTATTACAGCATTCCACAAGTCCTAGAAATTAATTGTTTTTTTCCTCACTAATTTGTACTTGTGCTAATTTTCAGCTCAGCCTCTAGTGTTATGGGTTCTGGCGTGCACCTAGCGAGACATTTCCCTGCAAGCCACATTGCCAAAACCACAAGGTTGCAAAAGCAATTCACTATAGAATGAAATGGCTGAAAAGCATACTCACTGCAGCCGTACGCTCTGAGAAGAAATGTAATGTATGGTGGCGATCCGTAAGGACAGCTACCCAGCTGTATTCTAACAGAGACAGCCATGCTAGAAGAATTACACATTCCTTATTTTCATTCAGGGAATGAAGTTATTAAATTTTCCACCTTGATAGGTTTATATGTAAGTTCTATGCTAGCTGCCCTTGTGAGCCATTTAAAACCTAGTCAATTTCTTTCACTGGTGATAATCAAACCCTGTTCCTTGTAAAAAGGTAATGCCCAACCCTTAATCTCCCTTAATCATTTGTCTGTCTGATTTTATTTGCAGTTCCTGAGGGTAAGATCAGGTTTCACTTAAATGTAGTTTGTTCAAGTATTTTCTTTGCATAGGCCTTGAAATGCAGCTGCATTAAAGCAGACATTTATAGAGAATGTCTCTGTACAAATGAATAACCTTCATTCAAGAATATTGATAAGAATAAAATGTGCTAACAAAATGTGCAGTAAAAACAGGCTTGGGAATCAAGGTTAAAGAGTTGTGTAGAACTTGCAGGAAACACAAGGTTTTACTAGGAAAGATACTTCAGACAAAGAAGGAAGTTAGTTGGTTCAGACTGACATGTAGAAAGTCATTGCAGTTTAGTCCTCAGATGTTTGGTACAGACACTCAAGAGTGAGTGCAGAAGTCAGGTTAAATATCCATTATTCCAGAATATTAATTATATTATTCAGGAGGAAAGAAATAATTCTGAGTATAATGAGTGCAGAAGCTATGGACATTATAATGCAGTCTATTCGGTTTATCAGCACTGCAATTGGAGACAGTAACATTTGATTTGGATAGTGTTAACATCTACCTCCATTGTACATAATAAATGAAGTTTGGCAACAAACTAAGTTGTCCCAGGACATCTCCATGGGGGAGGGGGGAGGTTAATATTAGGGGGAGTTAAGTGGGTTGGGGATGTGAAAGGGTTAAGTGGAGGCAGGAATGGTTGGGAGGAAATGAGATAATGATGGGGAGGGGCTTAAGAAGTTTAGTCTAGTGTAGTTTGGTTAAGCAATCACATTTTGGCGTGAACTTGCTAAGTGCATGCTTACGTCCATGACGACCTTTGGTACTAAGAGACCAGGTAGGTCGTGGGTTAAGAATTATGTGCAGGGAAGTAGGTATAATTCTTTATTTCTGTCTTCTGCTTTCCTAGTTGGTTAGGATTCAAATGTGGGGGGGCCAGAGTTGAGTACTTTGGACAGTGGAGTGAGTAATTTTGTAATTTGGCAGTCGTATTCTGGGAAGGAGCTCTGTAGTAGAAGTATAATAGCGAGTACCACAGACTATATATATTAAAAAAAAAAAAAGGGTGTACACATACGTATGTTGATAAATGTGCTTACAGGGATACATCAGCTAGCCGGAGGGTGGAGGCTTGGTAGGGCTTTATTCTTCTAGTACTCAGCATGATTCTTGTTTTCTAGTCCCTCGCCTGGCAAAGTAGTCATTACTGGGTTCCATTGCATTCCCTGGGTGGTGTAGTTCCCTCCAAGCCGCAACTAGTTTTTCATGAGCTGAGAGATGTTGTTCATAGATCTCTCTGTGCATGCATCTTCATTTGAGCCATAAAGATCATTAGCCCCCTCCACACCATGCTCAACCCTGGTTAGAAGGCTAGAGCTGCATTGGGCAGGGTGAGCATTGCTGCTGGCAAGATAGCTGTTTTGTGGGTGTTTGGATTTGGCTCTCAACGGTCGTGATTGACGTTCATGGCACGTTCCCTTTTTTGCTTGAGCCTATCTTTCTACTGCAGTTAATGGCTCTACTTTCTGTCAAGAGGACCCAATTATTTATTTCAGCCAATTATTTATTTTGGCTTGTTCATAGGAGAAAAAGTGGCAAAATGTTAAAACATAGGGGCAGGGTGAGTATTGATGCTGTCAGGAGATCTGTTTGCGGGTGCTTGGATCTGACCGTTAATGGCCATGACTGAGACCTACGGTGCTATTTGCTTTTGCTTGCAGAGATATCATTCCAGTCAGTGCTTTTACTAGATCACTCAGAATTTGCTGGGGGTGGTTGTATGAAGCATTATGGTGTCAGAAAAAGCTGACATTTGTTTAGAGGCTAACTTTCTGTTGGAGGAGTTTAGCAGCTATATTTTATGTCAAGAGGACTGGGTATCCAATTAGCATAAAGGCATATTTCAATGGTCAATGGTTCTCAGCATGCAAGAAGAAAGGAGAAAGGACATTACAGTTTTAGAGATTATGCCCAGCTGGGTTGTAGCACTTATATGGCAGGATCAAATTAAAAAGATGAAGGTTAATTTTAGATCTAATAATCAGGGAGCGGTGAAGCTTTTAATCGCAAAGTCCGGAGATGTGTTTGCCTATGTACCAGGCTTTGTTTCTGTTGTGCTGAGAGGTTTGGCAGTTTGCTTCCAAGCATTTTGGAGGTCTCGAGGGCTTTGGGGCACCCGCAGTTGGCAATTACTATACCTATGGTGTTGGGTTGAACTTCGTTGGTGGGAGGAGTTTGCAGTGTGAGACAGCTTGTGGCATTGGGCCTCTTATCTGACTGGTTGCCATGTGTTTTCACAGGCTAGGAGATTGGTTGTTGGTGGTGAAGGGATTGCATCACGTTCCCTGTGTTGGGTGCTTTTGCAAGATGGGAGGTGTTTGTAATTAATGCATAACCTAAATGTTAAACCTCAAGCAAGGAGACAAATTATAAATTAAACACAAAAATCAATAATATTCAAGCCCCACAGTCATTAGAAGGGCATCCTTTAATAAGATGTCTAAATCACTCTCAAATAAAATTCAGCTATGTTAATAAACAAATGACAGTTTGATTGTTCTGACAAACTAAAAATGTAAGCACAATCCTAGGACCCTGAATAGAAATAGAACTGATGAGGTGCCCTTACAGAAAACTGATTCTTCTACTTAGACTGAGAATTACAGTGATGTTAGTCTCACTAGTATTAGTTGAAAGTTTATAGAATATTTTATAGCTGAAGCAATACCTAGTTATGTAGATTACCTTACATTCACTGACACACACCAATTGGCAAATTACGTCTTTTCAGTCAGGATGAGTTATTTGAAGTATTACTGGAATCATAGCTAAGAGTTATGGTTAATACTGCCTAAACAGACCTTGTCAAGACCTTGAAACTATACTCAGTGCTGTGATCATTACAAATATTCCCAACGAAATGCCCATAAATTTATATAGTGGGCTGGGTGGTGCGGACGTGGGGCTTTCTAAATATGACACTGCTGGTGTCTTTTGCGGTTCGCTAAGGCTGCTAAAATGATTCTTGTGCTTCATAACTACAATAATTAACTTATTATATTTATTTGAATAACCTGACAGATTAGGAGTGCCTCTGAGGGGTAGATAAGGACAAAGATTCTAAGAGTAGGTAAAATCTCAGGTAGTCCATGTCCAGGGAACTTTATCTCATACCTTTTTAACAAAATATACTAAATTCAAATCCATAGCATCTATGCAATACAGATACAATAAATATATATATAATGCCTTGTATTTTGATCTGATTCTCATAAATTGGGGCAGCTTGGTAGAGCATTTGGTGGTGGAGTAGTCAGTTCCCGCTCTTGGTGACTGGAATGTTTCCAAGGAGGGGGTGTCTGTTCACAGGCTGCAAGTGCAGTCCTGTGGTAATGGCTGTGGTGGAGGATATGGTTAGAGTTGAGGATACTGGTCAGCAAAACAGCAGTTGTTTGCCATGCTAGGAGCACATACCTCTCAGTGGTACAGATTTTCACAGGATGTTCAGATTCTGCTGCACACCCCCCCCCCCCACCTCACCCCTTTATCTTTCATTAGAGCAGTGGTTTCTGATAAGTTATAGCGAAGTATTAAGACTGCAGTCAGAAATAATGACAAACATTTGAGTTGCTGACTTTATACCATTCTGAATATCTATGCTACAACAAATCTGTTTTATCAACCTTTTACGTTTGTAGGAGGAATATTTAAAATAATACCTAATTGGATTTTGTCAGCTGCTAGTAAGCTATTATTAGGTTTGCTGCATTTTGTCCATTTGTTCCACATTATGTTGGTTTGTGTGCCTCATTTGGAGATGGAAGGTTAAGAGCTAGGCAGATGGTGTTACAATATAAGTTAGCTTGGCTTATACAGTGCGCTAATTGATGTGGTATGGAATCACAAGGTTATCAGGGTTGTGGATTTTGATGGGTCCCTTCATGTGTGGGGTTTAGTTTTAACATACTCGACTGGTAGTTAAATTTATATTGGGTATTTGATAGGGTCATTGGAAGCATAGCTTCAATTATTACTACTTTGTCATAGATTTATGTGGCAGTGGTACATTCCTTCCCAGGTTGGCAGGATAGGTAGTCTTTGAAGATGTCTTGGAATGTGTGTTATGTATTTTAGATGATTTACATGTCTTTTCTGTTTTACAGATGGAGGTGTTGGAACACTGCTGCTATAATTTGGAATAGATGGGGGTTTTTGGAATGCTGCTACTATAATTTGGAATAGGTGGGTATAAGGTAAAGCCTTTTCTTTACATATTAGAGGATTTACGCTTGTCCTTTTCTTTGTAGATGGTGGCGTGCCAAGTACCAGTTGTGGTGATACACAAGGAATTCGCAGATGATGGAAGCAGTGGTGAGTGAAGAGGTTACACATGGGGAGCACCAGGTGGCAACATTTACTGACTGAAATTGCTGAAGGACAGAAGGCATCATGCAGTGGCTTGAAAAGGGGATCTGAAAAGTAACGTTTTGATAGGACGGATGTTTTGCCACCAGAATGGGGCACAAGGTGGGTCTGAGTAATCACCTTATTAAGGTATATTAGAGCTCTGTGCTCAATTAGTGGGAGCTGATTATTGCATTGGTATAGGGGGCAAGTAAGGAAGAGGTAGGTATGGGGGAGGCCAAAGGGGAAACGGTTGGAGATGGTTTGTGGGGACTGTGGGGATGAGTAGAGTCACGACATTCATAGGAGCACAGGACTTATTAGGCTAAAGGCCTCTGGCTCTTGCAAGCCAGTGAAGTTCAACCCTTGCTTTCTTAGAACTTTGGGGTGGTTGTATTTACTCATTCACTTGTTGAACCATATTTGGTGGAAGGGCCAATGAGGTGTTTGATAGGATACTGGAGTTTGTTCCTAATGGTTGGTGTCTTTGGGGTGACAAATTTGTTCCTTGAGTAGGTAGTGTTAATGGTACATAACAGGTTAAGGCTTTACAGAATACTACAAGGATCATTTCACTTGGTGTTTGGGTCAGTTTTGTGAGTAGAGTTTTAAGAAGCATGGTAGGTAGGCAGTTGGTGGGGTAGTTTTAAAACTGAGTGCGTTGTTATAGGGGAGTTAGAAGGTTTAAAGGAAGCTTGGTTGCAGGATAAGGCTGTGGGAGGACAGGTCTTAATTGCCTACTAGTGGTATAGGTAATATAAGGAAAGAGCTCTCCAGGTGAAAGGCCAGGGCCAAACAGGGGTTAAGAATGGTTTGGTAATGAGTGAATTGGGGTGTTTATGGCTGGGTATGTAGAGTATTTCATTGCTGAGCATAGGCAGGTTTTTGTGAACTAGGTCAAGGGGTGCAGTTTGTTTTTTTGTTTTTTTTGCCAGCTAAAGTAGGACATTAAAGTTGGAGTCAGACTGTTCACTATGGTAATGGAGTTGTTGCACATATAGAACTGGGTAGTGGGTGGGCTAAGGTGATATTCTACAGTTAACAGGGTTTTGGGTGTGAGACTTGCTACTAGTTGTTTGACTGGGTGCCGTCTTGAATTCAAGGGGTTATAATTTGTGGTTTTGTTGTGGTTATAGGCTGTCAATGCATTCAGGTTGAGCCATAATTTCAGCTTTGAAGGCAGCGGGCTAAAGGGTATGTATTCTCTTGGTGTGGATGTTCCGGTGTTACAACGGGGTCATGGTAATCCTACTTTATTTAGTTTCATTAGGATGTGTTTCAGTGATGACATGGCAAAGGGGTTTATGACGGGATTCTAAGGTGCTTTACAGATGATGGGTACATCAAATGATGTTTGGCTTGACTCTTCCCTTTATGGGAAGGAGTGGTTTGAACAATTTTGGGTAGAAGGGAGGGGGAACAGCCTGGTCAGGCTGGCTGGTGGAGAAGAGGGATAGGCTTGCCCTCTTCTGTTCCCCCTCTGATGTCTGGATGTTCATTTCAAGGATCTGGGGAAAGGAAATGAGTAGTTGGAGGAATCTTGCTGAATAGATAAGCAAGCTGAGGTAAGGATGGTGCTTATTTGGTGGAAGGTAATTCAATGGATAGTGTATGAAGTGAGTTGGGATGCTACTTCATATGTAAAGTAAGCGAGCAGAGGTATGGACCCTACTTGTTGGGCAGAGTGATTAGGTACGCTGCCCTGATTAACATTACAATGAATGGTCTATGAATTGAGATGGGACACTGCTTCATAAGTAAAGTAAGTGAGTAGAGGTATGGACACTGCATACTGGGGCTGGGTGAGTAGGTATGCTGCCCTGATTAACATTACAAGGATGTTATGCTGTATTTAGAATCAATTATATCATGAATAGTTATAATTAATAAAGTTGGTGATCATAATTATGTTATGGAAATTTAACAAAGGTCGACAAATGTCATGTGGTGTGATGTGTGTTATTGAAGGGGACCGGGACAAAACATTCTTAACTGAACTGCAGTGCATGAAGCTTTTATTCTGAAAGGTACAAGAAGATTTGGCACATAAAGGAGAGACTGGCACCTGTTCAGCACAGTTCTAAAGACATTCATTCCAGCCTCATTCCATTTTCTTCCAGATATTTCCAGCTCATTCCAGTAAATCTACAGTCCTACCAATTCTTACAATGGCAAAGCCTAGTCTTATACTGATAACCAAGTTATCACCTCATAAAAAATCATTCTTACTACAAGTTTCCCTACCATCTCTTTCTTTATTGTCAACTTAAAAATTAGCTTCACTCTCAAATTCTTGAAAGCTTATATTCATTCTAGCATTTCTCCAGATCTAGTATCAGAGAGCGATGACTCATAGGCATATTATTTCCTATGTGTATGCATGTATATATGAATGTCTAATTAATACATATATATATATATATATATATATATATATATATATATATATATATATATGTATAGAATGACACAGATGCTGACAAACACAATATTGACACAAACTGTCAACAATGCACTTGTCGATGCGTTACTATGATTGTGCCATGCAAGAGCCTCTACACATGCAAAACAAAAAGGAAAAAAAAAATGAAAATATAATTTTTGCAGGGATCTGGTCCTCCTTCACCTATCATGTGGGGGTCTATGTCCCCTCACACCCCTTGCTTATTATATATACTAACTGTTGGGGAAAGGGCATATTCCCCATCCCCGAGAATCATCCAGTCTTGCATACCTGTTAACATCTTTCCATCATCTGTTTAGTTGACCAAATTCTGTCAACTAAACAGATGTCAACAAAACCACCATTCAACAAAGGTAATGGCTACCATATACAGATATAGATATCAGAAGCAGAATCACAATCACATTTATTGGCCAAGTATGTGCACATACAAGGAATGTCTCTCTGGTTTCAATGACTCTCCAATTATGAATTACATAAACAACATACATACAGCTATTAGGAAAAAGGTAAATGACATATATGTAACTATTAAGAACAAGGCAAGAAATGTAAATATACATACATATACATATCCATATACATACAAGGTATAAAGTCCATCTCAGTGCAAGAAATACTGAAATAAACCCTGAAAGAAACAAGTATTAACAATATATAAACAATACTGCAGAATCCTTGGAGATTTGGGAAAAAGAATAGCACAGTCTAATAAGCTATATGAGATATATATGAGATATAACTATATATTTAAATACATATTATCACTTTGGTCAAATTTGTATTTGACCTGCAAATGGTCGATCCAGAATTGTCAAACTTTTTTTTTTAAATGGGTTCTCCATAGGCTCATAGGAGATTTCTAGGCTAATGGCTCAAGAGCCCTTATAAGCCTAGACAGTGTATGCAGAACTACAGTGTTTGCAGATTTTTATTCTGAAAAATACAAGAAGATTTGACACATAAAGGAGAATGGACCTAATTTTACCACAGAACCCAAGTTAAAGCATGCTTTTGTGTTTTTGGATGGGAGTTTGCATAGAGGACAAGTCCCCCCTGCAGAACCCACATTAAAGACCATTCTGGTATTTTGACAGAACAGGCCTCAATGTCTTGTTATGTAGTTTTTCTTGTTCAAGAAGGAAATATGTCGATAAAAGATGACAGACTCATGCACGTAGGCAGAGACACACACACACACACACACACACACACACACACACACACACACACACAAGCACGCACGCACGCACGCACGCACACACACACACACACACACACACACACACACACACACACACACACACACACATAAATATGTATTCTTGTTTTCCTTTGTGGACTCTTTAGGTTCTAAATAAAATATTACTGCTTTCATACAACTAGTCTTACTTTTTCTGACTTTGTTTTTCACTACACAGACTCAGAAACTAAGGTTTTCCCGACATTGTAAGCTCTACATTCCTTTCTATCTGTACCTTATTTATTTTTACTGACCCCCCCCGCTCCTTTTTTGTTTACTCAACATTATTCTCTTCAATGACTTTTTCATTTTGAACAGATATGCTCTGCCTTCTAATATTTTTTGCAGAATACTTTCTTTTTTTTCTACTGTTCTCTCCCATTTTCCTTTTCACATCTATTTGCTCCACTTTTCCCTTGACATGATACAATTTAGAAAACTATGCATCACATTTCTCACTATCAGCTTTGACATTCAGAATATTAAACTATATGTAATAATCAATTATGTTGTCTCATCTTTCTTACCCTGTTAAGGAAACCTGAATCTCAAACTGATTTACAAGAAATGAAACACATTTAAAGGTGAATAACCTGTAATACCTTCCAGAAGAATGACTAACAGCTTCAATAAAATGAAACTCTTGCTCTGTAACAAGTGGTAACTGTATATAGCTGTAAGAATTTCTCTAGATCACAATCACAGCCCAGTGAAACTTTAGCATTCATCATAAGATTTTCCACCCCCATGCTTCCCTATTATCTAGCCATTCACCTAGAATCTGCCCATTAATTTCCTAATGGTGAGAGGCGATGACAGCATAGATATGATACAGGCAGCCTTCAGTGGATTTTTTTTATACTATGCTCTGATATTCACCCTACATGCTGTGTAAGCATTGCCAGGAAACACATGCAATGGTTGCATTTTGGAACTGTCAATTGCTCGCATGTGCAACACACCCCTGAGACATCCCCACTCTTCTGTCTCAGGTAGTTCCTGGTAGGAGTCAGGTCTATACCTCTGTTACATTAGCAAGAGACATGGCTAGCAGCATGTCCCTCACCAACCACCTGAGAAAGGGATGAGCAGGCCATACCTCTAGACTCCCCTCACTCCCTGACAGTCCCCTTCAAGACCTAGATCACTGCCTGAACCTCAATCAGCTTAGTCATAGTGCATGCTGCATCTTTCTGTACCATCTAGCTAGACACCCTTTCATACCATTGCTTTCTATTATGGTATGTAGCCAGAGTAGGCCAAACCCCTTTCAGGAACATGCATAATCAACGCTGTGCTTTGGTAGGCTGCCTAAGCCAAACACTAAAGTCTCTGAACAGACA
Source organism: Protopterus annectens (assembly GCF_019279795.1). Classification (NCBI taxonomy): domain Eukaryota; kingdom Metazoa; phylum Chordata; order Ceratodontiformes; family Protopteridae; genus Protopterus; species Protopterus annectens. The sequence continues at coordinate 1,769,296,686 of NC_056731.1, forward strand.
TAGCCTTTACTGGTCAACATACAGGAGTTTATGCTACTCAGTGGGTAACAGAGTGAGAAAGCTTATTGGGTAGCCATTAGAAAAGTCACAATTTTTCAAGTGTTCCTAATGTACCATCAATCTCCATAACAACTCCTATGAATTTAATAATGAAACATCCATCAGCATGTACATAATATTAAAATATTTAAGGGATCAACAGTAAATTTAACATTGCACAATTAGGTATAGCTGTTGTTTGTCTTTCGGCTTTTCCCGGTTAGGGGTCGCCACAGCGGCACTCCGGTCCCCTAATAATTGGCAGTTGGTTTTTATGGCATCGAGTTGCCAGCCTGACGCCCGCACAATTAGGTATAGTAAACAGGCTAATTGTATGTCTGAGAAAAATAAAGTACACAGTTCTTTAATAGGGACCCTTATTGTATATAACTAAGCTCATACATGTATCAGATTGCTTAAGAGATAAAATAACATATCTTAAATATTAGGTAATGGCATATACCTTCCAGAAAATAGGATGCAAAAGGGTGTGTCTATGAAGGGGTGAATGCTCTGCTTTTACTAAATGCATGTGACCTGTAAGATATTATCAAATGAACTCTCATTTACTTTAAGAATTTGACCATATTGCTTTACTGAAAAGAGCAAAAATGGAATATATATATACCTGGACATATTCACTTCTGAAAGCGGTAGTGAGTAAAAAAAAAACACCAATAGCTGACCATTTGATGCCCAACTCCTGAGACCATCCAAACAGTATTAATCGGTTCATTAACATTCTGCAGTGAATATTTATTTTTATGTGTTTACAATTTGTTAACCAGTGAAGAGGACTAATCCAGATGAAACGTTTTCAGGCTCAGCCTGGAAATAAAATAAGTAAGACATTGTATAACGCCAATAATAGTTCATATCTACCCAATATCAACAGCAATAATCAATGGAAAAAACTAGCTAACAAGCAAATTACTTCTATATCTCATATTTGAAGCAACTTAGATTTGATAACAAACACTTATTCAGTCATACATTACAGCTATATACCCCAGAATTACTCTAACCACTGTCTTGTTTCTTAAATGCTAAAAGTCATATGGATACCTCCAGCAGCTGAGTACAAGGCCAGCACATTGCCAGTGGATTACCTCTGCAAGTGCACACTTTAGAATTAAATTAGTGATCTGAAATTAATGCTAATGTCCCATTGTTTTAAAACATGAAGAAGATGTAATGGTGTTGGAAGCATAATAGTGCCTTCCTAATATGACATTCAGTTAATAGCTACCATTAATCAGAGTGCCCATTTCCAACAAAAAGCATATTAGAATACAATCTCTTATACATAAATATCATATTCTTAGAACATAACATCAATGTATTGACTCAGTTTGACTTTGTAAACATTATAAAACCTCAGAAGACAACTGAGCTTACAGATTCTGTGACTAATACAAGATGCAGAACTATATGTTTTAAGTTGTTATTTTTTGCTTAAATCTCTGTAAACATTCAGATACACAGAGTTTCACTTCAACCGATTGTAGTCTACCCACTTTCTGTTATTATATTTTACTGTTTGACTGTCTCATGAAAAACATTGCTGCTCTTATTTAAGTCCCATGCCTCTCTGGTTCATTTACTTAAGCATGTCTTGATATGGACAATCAGGTTACAGCTTCTTGTTTGCACTTATTTATTTATTTACTTATTTATTTATATTGGCTACTTAATATGGCTAGTGCCTGCTGCTTTTTCCTTCTACAAGAATTAATGTGAAACCAGACTAGTGTGCCTAAAATGGCTTTAAACATTACAAGACGTATGGATATTGTGTTTCTTTGAATGAAATATTCTGACAAATACCAAAAAAAATATGATGCTAGTGGTTTCACAAAGAAAAACTACATTTCGAAGCATGTGTATCAAACTGCAAATACAAGGAAATAGGAATAAGTCATGAGGATGCTAGCAGCTGTTCTGTTTGACCCCCTCTTAGCTGGAAACCTTTTTTTTAACCCCGTATGCTGGAAGAATAATTCAAATGATGTGATAGCGTTCTCTAGGCATGCATCGTGCATCATCCTGTGATTTTTTTGGGGTTTTTTTGCTAATCTTTGTAATCATTGCATGGTTTGAAATTCCCTTTATGAATACAGCTGGTCTCTTTTCTCTTGAGTTCTATTACGTTTCTCTCACCATCAACATAAATTATTCTGTTTTCTTCTACAGTTTTTGTGGTCGGTCATGCCTCAGCAGTTTGCAAGATTACTTAAATTTGAGATTTGTTCTTTTAATTCTTTCTCAAAGAAAGATTTTAATCCACCATTGTGCAGTTTTGTTTCTACACTGTGCCCTTGCATCATTTTCCAAATTACTACTTTGTTGTTTTACAGAATTCCTTCATTAGTACAGTCAGAATTATATTCTTTGAAGTGAGTCACATTTATAAGGGAGTTATGAACATTATTCCAGCAGTTTTTTTGTTGATTTTCTTTAACAATAGATTACTTCAAATGCAAAATGTTTACTTTGTGAAAATGATAAAAAAAAGTTCCATAATTAAAGGTAGGATCTCCTTATAAACAGAATTTTTAGTAGTTTGTTCTCTTACAAAAGACTACAAAAGACATATTTTATAGTATAACATGCAACTGTTGATACCATAGAAAAAACAAGCTAAATTTGTTATATAAAACTCCTGAGAAGGACAACTAGATTTATTTCCTACTGAGAAAGCTTAAATTATTGAACCTGCAGACCATAATTTAAATGTCTCACTTATTTATTTAATTAATTACTGTACTGTCTAACTTCAGTCCTTTTTACTTATGAAAGTATGCTCTGGTATCTTTCCTCTATTTCTTATTTAGACTTAAAAAGAGTAACATAAAAATGCAATACAGCTTTTTATGATCTGTGATATCTGACTAACATGGTAATAAATTTTGAAATCAGCATGTTACATACCATATGATGTGTTGGAAAAAGCTAAAAATGTATTACTTCATCACTGAATTTTGATCTAGGTATTTTGACAGTGTTAGCAATACCACACTGTCTTAGAAATGACTTAACATAAGGTGTAAATTTATGATTTTCTATGCAAACATTGATATGTATCTTGTTTTTGCTTACTTGCAAAGAATCTAGGCTTAGGAAAAATGTGAATTTAAATTGTCTGTGTCTATTTTACTATTTCTGAGTCCTTGACTGTCTTATGGCTTACAAAATTGCTTCATTGAAAGTGTTATACATCACAAACATACAGAAATGGTAGACTGCAAACCGCTCATGAATTATCAATGAATTAATTTTGATATTTCACATCACCATTTTTTATTGTATGTTGCTATAAAAATGAAATATTGCACATGAATATGCATTGCTTATTTATTGTATTTTTTCTTTATACAAATATATATCAACATTGTATAGAATCACATCTATAATCAGGTTGAGCCAGGTTCTTAAATATTAATTCATAATTTATAAATCTTATGAACCATAGTAATGTTTGATTAAATAACTACAAAAAAATATCTGCTATCAGACTGTCATGAGTAAGAATTTAATACATTTTAGAACTAAATTGACCTAGGTTAAGAATACTGCAACTTCAAATATTAAAAAAAAAACATTTGTTTTATTATTTTAACAACCCTTAATTTTGGTTGTGTCCGTTTTCTAAAAGAGTTACGACATCAGTGCCAATGCTGTTTTGTCACTTTCCTTACATCAGGAGATATTTGTTTATGAAAAAAAATCAGCACATATGGACACAAAGCTACATCTGGAAATACATATCTGCATGGCTTTTTAAGAAAATAGCAGCTATATAAAATAATGTAATATAAATGAAAATCTAAATATATTTATGTACACATGCACACGTCATGATACCATCATCTTCAAACCCTGTCTCTCTCTCTCCCTCTTTTTTTTTACATTAGTTCAGGGTGTTGTTTTTACATTGGTTCAGGGTGTTGTTTTTATATTGGTTCAGGGTGTTGTTTTTACATTGGTTCAGGGTGTTGTTTTTATATTGGTTCAGGGTATTGTTTTTACATTGGTTCAGGGTGTTGTTTTTTACATTGGTTCAGGGTGTTGTTTTTATATTGGTTCAGGGTGTTGTTTTTACATTGGTTCAGGGTGCTGTTTTTATATTGGTTCAGGGTGTTGTTTTTACATTGGTTCAGGGTGTTGTTTTTTACATTGGTTCAGGGTGTTGTTTTTATATTGGTTCAGGGTGTTGTTTTTACATTGGTTCAGGGTGTTGTTTTTATATTGGTTCAGGGTGTTGTTTTTACATTGGTTCAGGGTGTTGTTTTTTACATTGGTTCAGGGTGTTGTTTTTATATTGGTTCAGGGTGTTGTTTTTTACATTGGTTCAGGGTGTTGTTTTACATTGGTTCAGGGTGTTGTTTTTACATTGGTTCAGGGTGTTGTTTTTACATTGGTTCAGGGTGTTGTTTTTTACATTGGTTCAGGGTGTTGTGTCAACTCTTGCATTCTCTCAGTTTAGTGTCACTCTTGTACCTTCTTCGGCAGGCATGCCTGACTGTCACAGATCTTCTCATATGCAAACCATGCATCACTTTGCTGAATACTCTTGTCTTCTCTTGCTTTCTTCCTTCCCTCCAGCATCTTCTTTATCAAATTGTCTCCTCATTTGCCATGTAATTAGTTCTCCTTGATCTTCTCTGCAAATGAGGATACTTTGGCTTCATTTCTGGTGCCCTCATTTCTTTGTCAGTCCCAAATTATGTTTCCTACTCCCCAGCACAGGTGTTGCCTCCCCATCATCTCAAGTATTCTTAGCTGCTCTGCCTCCATGGTCTAGACTTCTGTGCTTTTTTTTACCCCTTACTTTTCAGCTTTTTGGGCACTCTTTTTGGACTTTCCCTTTGTGCCAATTTTTTTTAGTACTCTGATAATAGCTTTGACCTCCTCATTCTGATTTCTTTTCTCCTCAACCATATTTCCCAGACTCTTAAAGCCATTATCTTCTTTCACTATTTTCCCTTCTATCCCAATTCTCATCTTTTTTCATTTGCTGCAATTATCATATTAATTGTATTCATTTTCTTTCCAAGTGCCTTACATTCCCCTATCATTTGCTAACATTTCTGATTAGAATCTGCTTGTAGTTCCACATGCACATAGCAGCTTTGTTGATCTGTCCCATCCATCCTGTTTGTTGATGCAGTCCATCATCAGTAAGAAAAAGTCAGCTCAGAGAGAAACCCTAAAGGACACCCATCCCATTGGCATCCCCCCCTGTAAATCTGAACACCCTTTTGTCTGTTGGTAAACTTTTCCATTAAAATGGAAAAAAATTATTATACAGCACTGTAGAAATAAAACAAATCATATTAGTCTGTGTAGCAGAAAAGGGGGTGTCCTCTGAAAGAAACTGTCTAACAAAAAAATCCTTTCGATATGTGTGATATTTGTGTATAAAGCTTCAATATCCAGGTTTATAAGTTTGAAGCTAGAACTGGCTGATTTTTTAGAGTTAAGCAGAAATAGTTTGTGTAGGAAAGCCCACAAGTCTTGAAGATAATAAGTTGTTTGCTGAACTATTCCATTAAGAATAAAATCAATAAACTCAGAAATTCTTTCTGTTTTGGTTCTCTTATTTGAGATTATATGATAGAATGGAAGCTTTAGAGCAGTTTTATGTAGCTTGGGAATTCTGAACAATTTTCCAAGGCTAGGCTTAGGGATGCTCAAAAAAATGCATTCCTATAGAGACAGGGCTCCATTCTGTTCCAGTGTTCTTTGTGCTCGAACAGATTAATGTTTTTCTAGGTGATCATGACTCTCTGCTGGAAGCTGGAACTACGAGAGTTAAAAAAATGACAACTCCTATTAAATGCAAAAGCTTACCCGGGCCTGAATGATAACTTAAACTTGAAATGTGCTCTACAGTGGGCAGCTTTAACCTCACCCAACCCCTAGATTTTTACAGGTATTGCACTCTGTTGCCCATTGTACTGTAATTATTTTAAGTACAATTTTTTTTCAAATGACTCTCATTGGTCTGTTCGCTTTTATTGCTTTTAATACATGTACATATATGTTTTCTTTTCATGGAGAATATACAGTTTTCTGAAGAAGTTCTTGTTATATAAAGTATGAAAGTGCTAATTACTCGCTCAATTCTTGTCTTTTTCCATATCAATTGTTGAAGTTTTATTTTTATTTTTAATAGTTCTTCAGGTAGTTTTGTTTGGTTTTCTATGTATTACTTTAGATTCCAAATCAGACTGATAGAAGAAAATTTCTCAGTTGAGCAAGGCTCCGGTAGCCAACAGTTTGACTATGCACACTATGCCTCCTGAGATAACCTCCCTATTACAAGATCTACAGGAAACTACAAACAGAGCTCAGGAATTACTGGAAAGACGCAGCAGTTTTTATGCTAGCCAAATGGCAAGGACACCCAGTCTTCCAAATTCACTGTCGCAAGTGCCACTCTCTCAGTTGCAAGCCCCACACAGAGAGTATACTGACACAAAGAGAATTCTACACCTGCTATGTACAGATTCAGAATGTAATCCATTTCTTCAAGAGCCCATCCCACTGGCTCTGTCACTTCAGACTGCTGCTAATGAAAGTTTTTTGGCTCAGATAACTCCTGTAAGTCTATGATTTTCAGACTTGATAAGTTATTACCGATCTACAATAACATTGAATATGATAACCTCTTTTTGCAGGCTTGCATCCAAAATAAAATAGTGCCGCAAGGATTAAGGTTTTCTAAATTTCCCAATAGAACTACTAAAGACTCCAATTGTATAAGGATCTCACTACAGTATATAATGAAGCGGGTCTACAAGCGCTGAATATACTAATCAGAAGTAACCTAGAAACGTTGATACGGTTAAACAGGAGGTTACGGCACTGCAGCTTTCTATCAACCAGCATGCTGACTTTCAACAATTTAGACATTTATATAATGGAATTCATCCTTGCATCTCTTGACACGTAGCTACACTAATCCATAGAAAAAGGCAAAAACTGCAACGTGATTTCCTGCAGTACAGTAACCAGGTGGCTTATCCATTGAATGGTGAGCGTAGGACTGTATAACATAATGTGCATTTTTCTTCCAGTCATCACTTTCCCACACACTCCTTGCCAGTCAACCCCCAAAGTTACACTGTGGAGAACCCCAGCACACAACCCCCTCCACCAGCCAATGGACATTCTGAATATCATACCCACTTGCCTCCAAACCAAGAAACTTTTTTATCCCCAAATCAGTGGGATAGGGTGATAATGGATCACCCCCATTTGTCAAATGACATGAGCAGACATTCTCTGAGAGGTTGAGGCAGGGGCCAGGGCCATGGACGTGGAAGTGCCAGATTTCAAATACGCCCAAGGACTATGAGCACCAGGAATACCAGAATCAGATAATAACTCAAACTGAACATGAGCAGCCTGGTTGGTCTGACAGCTCCATTTTTAATTTAACAGACAGAATCCTCACTTCAGACCACTTGTCAGTGTTAAGCAAAGCTACCTAACCTGCTTCTTGACTTGAGACTATATCTTAGGAAATTAACTGTAAAAGTGATTTATAATAATGACATTGAAAAACCCAGTGATAATGAACACTTTGAAAGCTTACAGTCTAATAGTTACATTGCTTCACAACAGGCTAGTTCTCTCAGAAATAAGAGTTTATACAACCTCACTCTGCACAACACATTACAGATTTTTCAGAGAGTATGTGAACGTGATTTGAGACTTCTTATGGAAAACAATACTTATAAGTAGTTTAACCTTACGACAGGTGAACAGTGAGCATTGAAAGAACTTAGCACTGATAGAGCTTTACGAATAATGAAAGCAGACAAGAGGACAGGAGTTGTCTTAATGGAACAATACGTATACATTAATAAGATGGAGGAAAGTTTAGTTAACACAGATTTTATTTTCCAACAGTTCAAACTGACTGATAAGTTTCTGCTTGTACTGGAACAGAATAGAACCCTATCTCTAGAGGAATACCAATTTTTCAGCATCCCTAAACCTAGCCTTGGGAAATTGCTCGGAGTTCCCAAGCTGCATAAAAGTGTGCTAAACCCTCCATTCTGTCATACAATCTTAAACAAGAGAACCGAAACAGAAAGAATTTCTGGGTTTATTGATTTTATTCTTAATCCAGTAGTTCAGCAAACACCTTATTATCTTCGGGACTTGTGGGCTTTCCTACACAAACTATTTCTGCTTAACTCTAACAAATCAGCCAGTTTTAGCTTCAAACTTGTAACCCTGGGCATTGAAACTTTATACACAAATATCCCACATATAGAAGGGATTTTTTTCATTAGACAGTTTCTTTCAGAGCACACCCCTTTTTCTGATGCAAAGACTAATATGATTTGTGAGCTTATTTCTACAGTGTTGTATAATAATTTTTTTTCCATTTTAACATAAAAG